>NC_087190.1:6621961-6746961 GCF_035594125.1 Scylla paramamosain
GTTTCCGAACTCTGATAACGGTATCAGTGTAATGAATTATACATGATAAACTTAAATATGAGTTCCAGTAAACTTATTATATGTTACGCCTGAAACGTAGTAAGTAGTGTATTCAAATACATTGGTTATTTATAAATCATGTTACAGATACCGCTGCCAGACGTATGAGTACAGTAGGGAGGGGGCATGGCCTCTTGAGATTCTGTCATCGTCCCAGGTTTAGGCAAGGTGCAAGCACGGAGGCAGAGTTTCGGAGAACAATAAGAGGGACCTCATCGTGTCCATAAGCCTTCCGAGGGTTTAGGCCAGCGAGGGCATGGAAAACATCATTGCGAAGAATTTTTATAGATAGCATGAAGTAGTCTGAGGGTGGAGGAGAGGGAGGAACAAGCCCTGAATCATCCAAGGTAGCGTTTTTAGCAAAGGTTTGAGAGAAGATTTCAGCTTTAGAGATAGATGTGATAGCAGTGGTGCTGCCATCTGGTAGAAATAAAGGAGGAAAAGAAGAAGAAGCAAAGTTATTGGAAATATTTTTGGCTAGATGCCAGAAGTCATGAGAGGAACTAGATCTTGAAAGATTTTGACACTCTGTTAATGAAGGAGTTTTTGGCTAGTTGGAGAACAGACTTGGCATGGTTCCGGGCAGAAATATAAAGTGCATGAGATTTTGGTGATGGAAGGCTTCAGTACCTTTTCTGGGTCACCTCTCTATCATGCATAGCACGAAAGGTATAAACCATGATAGACCAAGGTTTGGAAGGTTTAAATCGAGAGAGAAAAGAGTGAGGAATGTACGTCCCCATGCCAGACACTATCACCTCTGTTATGCGCTCAGCACACAAAGACGGGTCTCTGACACGGAAGCAGTAGTCATTCGAAGGAAAATCAGCAAAATACCTCCTCAGGTCCCCCCAACTAGCAGAGCCAAAACGCCAGAGGCACCTTCGCTTTGGGGATCCTGAGGAGGGATTGGAGCGATAGGACAAGATACAGATATGAGATTATGATCGGAGGAGCCCAACGGAGAAGAGAGGGTGACAGCATAAGTAGGATTAGAGGTCAGGAAAAGGTCAAGAATGTTGAGCGTATCTCCAAGACGGTCAGGAATACGGAGGTAGGGTGTTGCACCACTCTAGGTCGTGGAGAATAGCAAAGTTGAAAGTCATGAAAAGATGTGGAAAAGTGCAAAGTTGGTATCATCCCAGCATAGGAGTGGATAGGACAAGAAGTTTGGTTTAGAAGATCATTAATGAATAATAAGAAGAGAGTGGGTGACAGGACAGAACCCTAAGGAACACCACTGTTAATAGATTTGAGGAGAAGAACAGTGACCGTCTACCACAGCAGCAACCCAGAACATTCAGAAAGGAAACTTGAGATGAAGTTACAGAGAGAAGGATAGAAACCATAGGAGGGTAGTTTGGAAATCAAAGCTTTGTGCCAGACTCTATCAAAGGCTTTTAATATGTCCAAGGCAACTGCTGCTCAGTTTCACCAAAGTCTCTAAAAGAGGATGACCAAGACTCAGTATGTAAAAAGGAAATAGAAGACTACCAGTAGAGTGGCCCTGACTTGAACCTATACTGGCGATCAAGATTGAAGTGCTGTGAAGGGATGGATGCTAAGGACCTCCCTGTTGAGGACAGATTCAAAAACTTTAGATAGGCAAGAAATTAAAATAACAGGCTTTGTTATCCTGAGAGAGTAGCTTAAGGCCGTACTTCTCAGCTTCATCTGCCAGCACTAGCAGTCACCTGGTGAAACTGGTGCCAGAGCAATCCTAAGACAGTGAGGAAGTCCTTAGCTTGAAAACCCAAAGCCCTACCAAGGCCAGTGATCACCAGGGTATGCTAGTGTGAGTGGTCACCAGCACTAACATCTATTCCCGTTTGACGGGTAGTGCATCAGCAATGAGGAAAAATGCATGTGGTTCCTACCTCAAGAGTGCCACATCTGCTACAGTCACTGTGACAAGAAGTAAATAATAGCGCATAAGGAAAGAAGGGCTCCAGGTCACAGATGCTGACAGATGAGTTACAGGGGGTGTACATCACAACTTGGTCCTCCCCAAACCCATGCATGCCTCCCCAGTGTGGTCCTCCCTCCCACACATACACTCAACAGCTACAGCTGGTGAGCGTGCAGCGCGGGCGTGCAGGGGATCATCCCGTCTTGCCTCCTACCACTCAGTGAAGTAGCCCCAATCACTCTGAGCCTGTCCAGAGTCCACCAGGGCACTGAAGAGGCTCTGGAGCAGTTTGGAAGGGGATCACTGCATCGTTCATGTCTCAGATGCATGCTGGCTGCCTGACGTGCCTTGTCTGTCCAGCCACCAGACACAATATGCCAAGATAACGTTCCCTAAAGGTGCTGTGCCAGAATTTGCACTGATTCAAAGGCCAGACTCCTACCATAGCAAGCCATCAATCAGGTCCCTTCTAGATGAGATTTACCTTTAGGATTAATGTTGAAGTATTTCCCCAATTTCACTGTACAGTATTTCTGCTTCAGTTAACTGCCTAAATAATAAACCATTTATTATTATTATTATTATTATTATTATTATTATTATTATTATTATTATTATTATGATTACTATTATAATCTGTTAATACATAAATTTGTCCAGTGTTTAATCACGTACAACAATGTACCTCAATATTATGTGGAAAAATTACCATTGAGTAAAACATTTGTTCCAGTACTAATCAGCAAAATACAAATAGTAACCTGTACAGCAAGGGAGAAAAATTATCATTGAATAAAATATTAATTTTTCACCAACAATTGATATGCATGATATGTCTTAATTATAGATCCTAAAATGAAAAGTCATAAATTTCATCCTTAAACCATATGACATTTTAGCTCTATACAATAATTACATTTATTACAAATAATTTAAAACTAATGTAGCTTAAATGACCACCAGATATTTGCCTAATGTAGCCAGGTATAATCCTATCTTAACATAAGTTTTTAAATTTATCAATAGGTCTGATGCAACATAAGAACTGGAAAAAAAGACACATAAAATATGTAAGAATTATCAGTTGTTCAAAAAAAAAAAAAAAAAAAAGACTTCTAGGTATCAACAATAACAAATATGTAGCCCTTGACTTCTTAACTTCCAAAGTGGTTACATTCAGACCCTCTTCTCCTTTTGCAGAGATCTCCACTCTTGGAGACTTCAATGTTCCCCATCCTGCTTTGGCTTTCCTCTCCCTTCACCGACTATCCCAGTGTTCTATTTTCCACTCTGCTAACTTCCTCCACGACTCAGTTAAATTTGGTGCAACATCCTAGCCTTGTATTCCTGGATTGTCTTGGAGATATGCCCAACATTCTTGACCTTTTCCTCTGACCTTCTAATTCTTCTGCTTATGCTGCTCGCCCTTTTCTTCTCCGTTGGCCTTCCTCCAATCATAATCTCATATCTGCATCTTGTTCTATTTCACTCCAATCCCTTCTCCAGGGATCCCCCCAATGAAGGTGTGCCTCAAGCGTTTTACCTCTGCAAGTTATGGGGACATGAGGAGCGTACTTCTGCTGATTTTCCTTGGAATGACTACTGGCCTTCCATGTCAGAGACCTGTCACCAGGTGCTAAGTGAATAACAAAGGTGATAGTGTTCATCTGGCATGGAGGCGTACATTCCTCATTCTTTTTCTCAACCTAAACTCCTTCAAAACCTTGGTTTTAAATAACAGCTGGTTCTCAGCTATGCATCACATTCTCAAACTGATGGGTCGCGACCCAAAGGCAGAGTCATGGAGATCACCTTTGATGGGTCGCAGGGACAATAGGAAATATTTATCAAAGCTTTCAGTGTTTCAGTGTATTTCAGCTACTTAATTGAATTATTCTTCTTTAACCACAAATTACTTTTTGTTACAGTAGTGTCTATCTTCTCCCCCACCTCCCTCCTCCTGGGCTCCCACGTAATGGTGTCTTTGACTGTTGTACATAAGTTGTAATGCATTATTTATTTTTTCTCCAAAATAAAGTGTATATATCATTGCATATTTTCTTTCTCTTTACTTTACTCTGAGGTTGCGAAGGAATGCAAATGTCTCCAAATAGGGTTTGCTCATTTGAAAAAGTGCTGAGAACTACTGCTATATATGATAGAGAGGTGGCCCACAAAAGGTATTTCTGTTTTCCATCACCAGAATCTCTATGCAATTTATATTTCTGCCTGGAACTATGCCAGGGTCTGTTTCTCCAACAAGCCAAAAACTCAATTGCACAGAAAGTGTCAAAAACCCTTTCCAAGATCTAACTCCCCTCGTGACTCTCAGTATCTAGCCAAAAATAACTCACAATAAATTTGCTTCTTCTTCTTTTCCTTCTTAATTTCAAACTGAGATAAAATCTCATCATATCACATCTATTTCTAAAGCTGAACTCTTCCTTCAAAAACTTTATGCTAAAAACTCTACTCCCTTGGACCACCCTGGACTTGTTCCTCCCTCTCCTCCACCCTCTGACTACTTCATGCTACCTACAAATTCTTTGCAATGATGTTTTCCATGATCTTGCTGGTCTAAACCCTCAGAAGGCTTATGGACCTGATGTAGTCCTTCCTTTGTTCTCCGAAACTGTGCTTCTGTGCTTGCACCTGTCGCATAGTCAAAGCTCTTCTAGCCTTGTCAGTCAACATCTAATTCTTCCTTCTTGCTGGAAATTTGCCTATATTCAGCCTGTTCTTAAAAAGGGTGACCTTGTCTCTAATCCCTCAAACTACTGTCCCCTATTGCTTTAATTTCACTGCATTTCTCCAAAGCCTTTTTTGAATCTGTATTCTCCAACAGAAAGATTCTTAAACATCTATCACTTCACAACCTTCTATCTGATCGCCAGTATGGGTCCTGTCAAGGCTGCTCTACTGATGATCTTCTGGCTTTCCTTACTGAGTCTTGGTCATCCTCTTTTAGAGATTTTGGTGAAACTTTTTGTTGTTGGCCTGGACATATCAAAAGCTTTTTGACATAGTCTGGCACAAAGCTTCTTGATTTCCAAACTATCCTCCTACAGCTTCTATCCTTCTCTCTGTAACTTCATCTCAAGTTTCCTTTCTGACCTTTTTATTGCTGCTGTGGTAGACAGTCACTGTTCTTCTCCTAAATCTATTAACTGGTGTTCCTCAGGGTTCTGTCCTGTCACCGACTCTCTTCTTATTATTCATTAATGTGATCTTCTAAACCAAACTTCTTGTCCCCATTCACTTTTATGTGCTGATGACAGCCTAATCTCCCGCACTTTTTCACGTCTTTTCATAGATGTCCAAATCCCCTTCAGGAAAGTAAACATTTCACACAGGGAAGCCACAGAACAGTTTGACTTCTGATCTTTCTAAAGCTTTTGACTGTGGGGCAGAGCAAACTTGGTATTGTTTAATGCCTCATAAATTCGATTCCTCCATCTATCAACTCAACACAACCTTCTCCAGACAACTATCCCCTCTTTCTTCAATGACACTCCAACCTGTCGTCCTCTTTTACACTGAACATCCTCTGTCTGTCCTTCACTTTTTTTTTTTTTTTTTTTTTTTTTTTTTTTTATGTAGGAAGGATACTGGCACAAGGGTAACAAAAATCTAATAAAAAAAAAATGCCCACTGAAATGCTGGGCCCCAGTGGCACAAAGCGAGTGGTCAAAAATTGGTGGAGAAACCCAAACCTCCCTCTTGAAGGAATTCAAGTCATAGGAAGGTAAGAAATACAGAAGCAGGCAAGGAGTTCCAGAGTTTATCAGAGAAAGGGATGAATGATTGAGAATACTGGTTAACTCTTGCGTTAGAGAGGTGGAGACAGTATAGGAGTGAAGGAAAGAGAAAGAAGAAAGCCCAGTGCAGCGAGGCCATGGAAGGAGGGGAGGCATGCAGTTAGCAAGATCAGGAAGAGCAGTTACACTGGCATGAAGAAAATAGCGGTAGAAGACAGCTAGAGATGCAACATTTGCGGCGGTGAGAGAGAGGTTGAAGACAGTCAGTTAGAGGGAGAAGGAGTTGATGAGACGAAAAGTTTTTGATTCCACCCTGTCTAGAACAGTAGAAGGAGTGGAACCCCCAGACATGTGAAGCATAAATGGTACATGGACGGATAAGGCCCCTTGTACAGAGTTAGCAGCTTGGGGGGTGAGAAAAACTGGCGGAGACGTCTCAGAACACCCTAACTCTCATAGAAGCTGTTTTAGCTAGAGATGAAGACGTGAAGTTACTACCAGTTCAGATTATAAGTAAAGGACAGACCGAGGATGTTCAGTGTAGAAGAGGGGGACAGTTGAGTGTCATTGAAGAAGAGGGGATAGTTGGTCTGGAAGATTGTGTCGAGTTGATAGATGGAGGAATTGAGTTTTTGAGGTATTGAACAAGCACAAGTTTGCTCTGGCCCCACCAGAGAAATTTTAGAAAGATCAGAAAGTCATGTTCTAGGTTTCCCTGCGTGATATGCTTACCTCCTGAAGGGTTCGACGTCTATGAAAAGACGTGGAAAAGTGCAGGGTGGTATCATCAGCATAGGAGTGGATAGGACAAGAAGTTTGGTTTAGAAGATCATTAATGAATAATAAGAAGAGAGTGGGTGACATTGGGACAGAACCCTGAGGAACACCACTGTTAATAGATTTAGGGAGAAGAACAGTGACCGTCTACCACAGCAGCAATAGAATGGTCAGAAAGGAAACTTGAGATGAAGTTACAGAGAGAAAGGATAGAAACCGTAGGAGGGTAGTTTGGAAATCAAAGTCTTTGTGCCAGACTCTATCAAAGGCTTTTGATATGTCCAAGGCAACAGCAAAAGTTTCACCAAAGTCTCTAAAAGAGGATGACCAAAGACTCAGTAAGGAAAGTTAGAAGATCACCAGTAGAGGCGGCCTTGACGGAACCTATACTGGCGAGTCAGATAGAAGGTTGTGAAGTGATAGAGGCTTAAAAATCTTCCTGTTGAGGATAGATTCAAAAACTTTAGATAAGCAGGGAAATTAAAGCAATAGGACGGTAGTTTGAGGGATTGTGGAGCGGTCACCTCTTTTAGGAACAGGTTGAATGTAGGCAAACTTCCAGCAAGAAGGAAAGCGTAGATGTTGACAGACAGAGCTGAAAGAAGAGTTTGACTAGGCAAGGTGCAAGCACGGAGGCACAAGCCTCGGAGAACAATAGGGAGGGACCCCATCAGGGTCCATAAGCCCTTCTGAGGGTTTAGGCTAGCGAGGGCATGGAAAACATCATTATGAAGAATTTTAATACGAGGTATGAAGTAGTCAGAGGGTGGGAGGAGAGAGAGGGAGGAACAAGCCCAGAATCATCCAAGGTAGAGTTTTTAGCAAAGGTTTGAGCAAAGAAACTCAGCTTTAGAAATAGATGTGATAGCAGTGGTGCCATCTGGATTTGAAGTAGAGTGAGGAAAGAAGAAGAAGCAAAGTTATTGGAGATATTTTTGGCTAGATGTGCCAGAAATCACGAGGGGAGTTAGATCTTTGAGAAGGTTTTGACATTTTCTGTTAATGAAGGAGTTTTTGGCTAGTTGGAGAACAGACTCTGGCATGGTTCCGGGCAGAAATATAAAGTGCATGAGATTCTGGTGAAGGAAGGCTTAGAGTACCTTTTGTGGGCCACCTCTCTATCATGTATAGCACGAGAACAAGCTGTGTTAAACCAAGGTTTTAGAAGATTTAGGACGAGAAAAAGAGTGAGGAATGTACGCCTCCATGCCAGACACTATCACCTCTGTTATGCGCTCAGCACACAAAGACGGGTCTCTGACACGGAAGCAGTAGTCATTCCAAGGAAAATCAGCAAAATACCGGCCTCCAGGTCCCCCCAACTAGCAGAGGCAAAACGCCAGAGGCACCTTCTGCTTAGGGGGATCCTGAGGAGGGATTGAGTGATAGGACAAGATAAAGATATGAGATTGTGATCGGAGGAGCCCAACGGAGAAGAAAGGGGTGACAGCATAAGCAGAAGGATTAGAGGTCAGGAAAAGGTCAAAGAATGTTGGGCGTATCTCCAAGACGGTCAGGAATACGAGTAGGGTGTTGCACCAATTGCTCTAGGTCATGGAGGATAGCAAAGTTGTAGGCTAGTTCACCCAGGATGGTCAGTGAAGGGAGAGGAAAGCCAAAGCTGGTGGTGAACATTGAAGTCTCCAAGAATGTGAGATCTTCTGCAAAAGGGAAGAGGGTCAGAATGTGCTCCACTTTTGGAAGTTAAGTAGTCAAAGAATTTCTTATAGTCAGAGGAGTTAGGAGAGACGTATACAGCACAGATAAATTTAGTATGAGAATGACTCTGTAGTCGTAGCCAGATGGTGGAAAACTTCGGAAGATTCAAGAGCGTGGGCACGAGAGCAGGTTAAGTCATTGCGCACATAAACGCAGCATCCAGCTTTGGATCGAAAATGAGGATAGAGAAAGTAGGAGAGGGGGAACAGAAAAGGGGCTGCTGTCAGTTGCCTCAGACAATCCTGAGTTTCAGTGAGGTGAAAGATGAGGTTTAGAAGAGGAGAGGTGGTGTTCTACAGATTGAAAATTAGATCTTAGACCGCGAATGTTGCAGAAGTTAATGAAGAAAAAGTTGGGGGGGGTGTCAAGACACTTAGGGTCGTCGACGGAAAGGCAGTCCGACCTGGGGACATTTATGGTCCCCTCCCCTTGTAGATGGGGACCTCCGAGGCTGGTGTAGGGAGTCGCCATGATTTTAAAATTTTTTGATTGAAGGGTGTGTGTGTTATTAGGTGCTTGTAGTTTTGTGTGGAGGAAGAGAGTTGTCTTTAGAGGAGCAGGCTGTAAAGACTACCCCCTTGTGTTGTGAGACACAAAGGGAAACGTTCAGTGGAGGTCACAGCTGGGTTTAATGATAAGTTCACAGCACCCCTGAATTCAGTGCTTTAGACCTCACTGGGAGTAATTATCGTTTCGGCAGGTGTCTACTGCCTCCTCCTCCTTATAATCTGAACTGGAAACTTCACGTCTCATCTCTAGCTAAAACAGCTTCTACGAAGTTAGACAATCTGAGACGTCTCCGCCAGTTTTTCTCACCACCTCAGATGCTAACTCTGTACAAGGGCCTTATCTATCCATGTATGGAGTATGCTTCACATGTCTGAGGGGTTCACTCATACAGCTCTTCTAGACAGGGTGGAATCAAAAGCTTCTCGTCTCATCAACTCCTCTCCTCTAACTGACTGTCATTCAGCCTCCCTCTCATTGGGCCGCAGTGTTGTATCTCTAGGCTGTCTTCTACTGCTATTTTCATGCTAACTGCTCTTCTGATCTTGCTTAACTGCAAGATCCTCCCGCAGCCTTGCTGCACAATAATAATAATAATAATAATAAATTGTTTATTCCATGAAACATGGTTATTCATTTGATCATACACAAGTACAAGTAAAATAAGAAAGCAAATGTAGCTACATCATCAACTTAGCGTAAGGCCATAATTACAAATGCTAAAATGATGAGATAAAATCTACGAGAAAAACTATAAAATACTATAAAATAATACCTAAAATAAAGCCTAAAACTAAAATAAGACTAGAAACAAAATTAAAATATTGGAGAAATGTTAAAATATGAAATCTAGCTAGATAGTGTAAAAAATAAATACAAATGGTGGAGACCTAATTCAACACATTTAACAGTAGATTTCTAAGACTAGATTTGAAACTGTGTAGGCTTCCGGAGGTGTGGTAATATAGTGAGGGAGCTCATTCCATAACTTGGGCCCACACACCTTAGTGGCCCTGTCACCAGTGTCCTGTTTTATTTCTTTTTATATACAGGTTATTTCCTTGTTTTGTTGTGGTGGTTGAAATATTATCTCTGACTGTGGGAAGGTTCAGGTACCAGTCTGGGTATAGTCCATTCATTGATTCATACACTGTAGTACACTTCTCTAAATAATATTTGTCTTTCACAGTCAGCCACTCTAGTTCTTTTATGATTCTAGGACTCACGTGGTCATATTTTCTTGCACCTCCAGTTACATCTTTAGCAGCAAAGTTCTGTAGTTTTTGTACAGTATGAATGAGAGTTTTTTTGGTAGAACCCCAGATACAAATACAATAATTAATGAGGCTACAGCACTAAAGACTGTACAATAAATTTACGAGTGGGTTTGTCAAAAGTTCTCACTAACTCTGTTTATAAACATTAATGTTCCCATTATTTTAGTATTTAATTCTGCAATGTGCACATCAAATAACATGTGTATTTGTCAAAATAGACCCAAATTTTTTACATGCGTAGTCGGGTATATACATGGGTACTCCATTACAATTCTCTTATAGAAATGGGAACATGGGCTAACAGTTGCCTAGTTTCCAATGAAGATGCATTGCGTTTTTTTGTTATTTAATAATAGACCATTTGAAATAGTGAAATAAAGTTCTATATTTCGCAATGCATTTTCAGTGTTGGGAGATGAGCTCATCAAAATTTTCGACAGTATCAGCTTCGAGGAATTGGGTGTCATCCGCGTATTGTATCAAAGATGTCTCGACTTCTTCTCATTAAGATCATTGACGTATATAGAGAAATAAAATTGCGGCCGAGAATTGAGCCTTGTGGAACCCTCGTAACATACGTTTTCTTTCTTAGATATTTATTGTATTATTTAAGCAAACGGATTAGTGATTACTATCTTGAATATAATTTGCAAACCAAAAATTGTCAATATTAAGCTTAGTGCACTTTCATTTAATAAATTATCGTGGCTGATACTGCTTCAAAGGCTTTTGATAGATCACATAAAGTCATTGTATACAGAGATTTCTCTTTGAGTCCATATTATCATAAATTTTATCTGTAACGACAGTAGAGAGCATGATTTCTGTGTGGTTGACGAGTCTAAGGACGGAAACCCGTGCTGCGTATTAGACAAGAGTTTATTAGTTTCCAAATAATGCGAAGGAGCTGGCTAGCAACTACTTTTTCAAGAATTTTAGAAAGAATGGGTAAAAGGAGAAATAGGTCTGTAATTATTAAAATCATTAGTATCACCACTTTTAAAGAGTGGAACTACCACAGCATGTTTCCAAGTAGTAGGAAAGATACCTGTGACAATGGAAGTGTTAACAATGCAAGTTAGATAGAATGCGATGTGTAACAGACTGAGTCTTTTACGAGAAAGTTAAAGGAAATACCATCAGAGCCTACTTGAGCTTGTGTCAGTTAAGTCCTCTTTATATTAAGAATTATAGTGTCAGTGTCAACAGGTTGTGGTCTAAAATTATTGTCACCATCAAGGGTATTAATCATATCATTGAAAAGCATCACATTTTCACCATGGAACATCTCTTGAGTTTTTTCATAAGTATTTCTTCCAACATCTGCAAAGTGTTTATTAAAATCATTAGCTTTAGTAATTTCCACATTATCAAAGTTGCAATTACTGGCATTGTGTTTAGAATTGGGGATTATTTCTCTTATTGTTTTCCATGTCTTTGCAACATTACCTTTATTTTTCATTAAGTTTATTACTGTAGTACTTGTTTTTACTTTCATGAATGGGAGTGTCTTGATTTGCTTCTTCTCTTGCTTATACTAATCCTGAAGGGTAAAGCGTTTTGTCTGTCAAATCTAAGCTTTTTTCGAGAGTTTCATTTTTAAGTTTTATGATCTCCTGTAGATGATCCATCATCCATGGTGCAAAATGGTCGTTTAATTTCTTTCGTTACATAGGGAGCAACAATCGTCCAAACATTTAATAAAATTAAAAGTAAATATCTCAACCTCGCTCTAATGACATCGTCTGTGTATAAAATTTTATTAAAATGTTCCCTACTTTCAAGTATTTTAAAGCAAAAATCAATTCTTTCGTATATGTTACCGAGGTAGCGAAAGGTTTTAATCATTGGTAAAGCCTCTTAGGTTTGTTAATGTCAACAGTTATCTGCCGACGATGCGTTGTTGTCTGCTACCTCCTGCAGGACAACGTCACAGATGAGCACAGAACTAGGCTTACTGGTGATGATAAGGTCTAATAGTGTCGAGAACGTATGGGTAATTCTAGTCGGTTTGTTGACCAACTGCGTTAATTTGCTGGCTTTTATAAGCCTAGACATTTTTATTATCCTTATCCAGTAAATTGTCATTAAAATCGCCTAAAACATATGATGCCTTATTTTTTTTTAAACAATCATTTTTAAAAATGTCTTGTATATAGTTAAAAGAGGTAACTGGGGCCTTAGGGTGTCTGTAAACACCCTACAATGATAGATGGTAATTTCCCGACATTGGCCACTGTCACCCATAAGTCCTCAACTCCCTCCCTGCCTCCGGAGCATTAAAATTAATCACATTAGTCGTTAAAATATCCTTCACGTAAATACATACACCACCACCGCGTCCACCATCACGACAGAAAATCTTATAACCTGGTAACTTGACAAAATCATCCGTAGAATTGGGAGCGAGCCACGATTCACTTACACATAGTACATCAGTATTTCTTTCTTCTACTAACAGTCTTATTACATCCATGTTTCCCAACAGTGACTGAGTGTTTACATGTTCAATTGTCAAAAAATTTCTTTTGGTTTCTACAGCAGCTATAACTTCTTTGCCGTTGTCCTATGGTGTGTAATATTGACGGTACAGGCGGTTCTTGTGCCCTAGGCGCCTGCAAATGCCACCACGACAGTTTGTGATCGAACCTACAATTTACTTGTACATGATTAAATTCTCCCACGAATTGTAACATCCAACTTTACCGTTTTGAAGTCTGTTGTTGTGCACTATGTCTCTAAACGCGTCTGTATGTCCTCCATTATCGGTATTGGTGACGCTGGGAAACATCCTATGGATTGAATAGTGTTCATGTTCCCGGCGTACTGAAGGTGTATGGCTTGGTAGTGAGTTTTCCCCATATCGACCCCTCCTGCCTGAGGGGTGAACAAGGGAACGATTGATGGGCTGTATGGTTACGTGCTATAGCCACACTGCTCAGGGCTGCAGCATAGCTGTGGGAGCTACGCTCGCTTCTCCTTACATTTTCGTTAGTCCACTGTTGTCTCATTGTTGTTCTTCCGGGAGGCGTAGTAAGGAGATACGGCAGGTGCGCAAATGTTGGTGGGCGATGGGATGCAGGTCTGTGCGAGGTGAATGTAGTGACGTTGAGGAGAAATACTTCATGCGTAGGAGTTGTAGGTGCGTTATAAGACATAGGCGAGTGGGGTAGGTTGTTGGGTTGGCAGGAATGCTAGCGTCTCAGGGAAGGTAGTGGTGGGGCTGGTCTTGTGTTGTCTTGGGCTTGGCCATTGCTACACGCCGCTCATTTGCTTGTATTGTAGATGCATGTAAGCTTTTCTTTTTAATATCCCAATTATCACACAGCTTGGAGTTGAGGGACACTGTCTGCTGATTGTAGATAATAACTTTATGGCCCCCCAGTCTGTTGAGCCAGAAGTTTGAGTTCGTCCCCTTGTCAAAGCAGAGGTCGTCAAGTTCACCGGTACCAAGTGTAAATATAGGGACGGTATCGATGACTGGTATACCGTTCGTATTGCTCCATGTGGCAAGATGGTCATTGAAGGATCTAATTTTTCTCTTGAATTTCGTTCTGTGTAGAGTATAGTGCGACTTGACAAACATACACTTTCATTTGTGTTGTTTTTCTTCTCCTTCAAATGACTTATGAGAGAACCCAAGTTGTCAAGTATTGTTGCCGATGAAGTGTTCTTCAAGTATGTCAGTAGAGCCACAGTGGATGATACATACTGATGGAGATTTATGTAATTTTTCGCTGACCCAGCATTTGAGTAGGTCCATGTTGGCACCAGGGATGGTTTTCACGGAGCTGCTGTGATGTAGGTCGAAGTTGTAGATGGAGCGTAAGTTGGAGTCACCGAGGAGGAGGCAGGTGTCAGTGTGTTGGTTTTCCTCCGTTATCACACTGGTGATGTTCCAACTCAGTCACACGTTGTTGCAGTTGTTCGATCGTGTTATATGTTGCCTTCACTTCAGTATTTAACAAGTCTATCTCCCATCTCTTTTGTTGCCAGTTTCGACTTAATCATCTTAATTTCCCTCGCCATGTGCGTAAGACTCAGATCCTCCAGACTCGGCGTTGTCCTCTTGATTGGCCATGGTGTCCTGCATAATACTCAGATCCTCAGATCTCGGCGTTGTCCTCGTGATTGGCCGCGGTGTCCTGCTGGTTTTGGGAGGAGCGTGTCGGTGTAACGTCGCTGTTTGATAAGGGGTGTGACTCCATATCTCCGGACTCTGGCTGTAGCTTTTCCAAATATATCATTTATATTAACTGGTTTTTTAGTTGTCCAGGATATTTTTAATACCTAGCTCACGGCATCATTTCTGTAGATCGGACCTGAAATAGTTTTTATCGAGGAATTCCCTCGTAGGGTGCATTAGAGTTGGCACTCGTGTCGGGCGGTGTTGCCAGGTGGGGCGTCGCCACCTGTGCTGCTTGCTGCCCCCTCCCTTCCGATTCTGTTAAGTTTTTGGGTTTTTTGTCAGATGTACTAGGGGACACAGTATCTTCATTATTACCTCCTCATACTGGTGGTCTAGTAGCTGAGGCGTGTTGCGTGTATTATATTCTAGTGTGGATATTGGGTATATTATATATATGGGATTTACCCGAGTGGCTAGGTTTGATGTTGGTATCGATGACGTCACTATAGTACTTAGTGTGCATGCGCAGACCGGGAAAATTTTGTCAAGGGAAGGTCTAGACTGTAGCGTCAGTTCTTGGCGTTTCTCAAGCTAAAAAAAACGACTAAGTCCAGACACTTCACAATTCAAAAACTAAACCAGCACGTTCTTACTGATCTTATGCGCCTTTTATCAGGTCTTGGTGTGTTGGCAGCCAACAGGTCAGTCTAGAGCCACTAAAACATGAGAGCAGGACCCAACCACTGTTTGTTTACATGCACGCTATTTTAGGAGAGAGCAAAAAGGCTTTCTTCTTTCTCTTCTCACTCCTATTCTGTCCACCTCTCTAATGCAAGAGTTAACCAGTATTCTCAATCATCCCATCCCTTTCTCTGGTAAACTCTGGAACTCCCTGTCTGCTTCTGTATTTCCACCTTCATATGACTTGAATTCCTTTAAGGAGGTTTTCTAAGATGCTTTATCCTTCAATTTTTGACTAGTGCTTTGGGACTAGCATTTTAGTGGGCATATTTTTTTATTGGATTTTTGTTGCCCTCGGCCAGTGTCCCTTCTACATAAAAAAAAAAATAAAAAAATATAAAATAAATAAATAAAAAGTAAATTATTTCCCTGGCGCATAACACTTTGAAACAAACTTTGAACTATAAGTATAACTCCGAAGCTGTAACAAACGAGTTAAAATCTTATTTACTGCAATGGACTTCAAAAATAATATAAGCAATTTAGAGGAAAGCAAGTGGCAAAATGGTAACATGAGAACATATGAGAAATATGGAAACTACAAGAGAGCCTGCCAGCTTGCACCAATGTGGTAATGCTAATATATCTATTTCATTGTAAAATATCTGAGCATTTCAACCCCTCTTAATAATACAGCTCACTGTAAGGATTCCATCATCAAGACACTGGTGGCAACATATGTTTTATGAAAATTATCTCCAAACTTGAATAATGGCAACTGAAATGTAAATAACTCAAGGAATAGGTTAGAGGTGTCTTGACTTCCCACTGGAGCATTGACAATCTTCAAAGAATTAAATAAATATTTGCTGTTCCTCAATACCAAAGCTGCACTATTTAAAGAAAAAATTACAATTTGTTTTCTAACTCATGAAATGCCAGAATCTAGTGAAAATGTTATATTTTGAATTTTAAAAATATTGATACTTTTCTCTGCCAGGCTATCTCCAATACGATTCAAATGTCAACCCAGGTGAAGGAAAGCCTGGTTGAGCCTCTCTACTGTGTTTAATAGTACAAAATCACCGATCATCAGGTGAAATTGAATGCCAAGACTGGTGAAAGGCTTTAAAAGTAGTGTTAGCAGCCCAAAATGTTGCAGTAACATGAAAGTTCTTGCTTGTCATCTAACCACCTAGGATGAACAAGCCTGGTTGCACACGAATGGTATACTTTTCATCATAAGTACTTCATCAAAACTTACTCTAGGAAATATAAAGTATGGAGGCAGGGCATGCCCATTGGCACATAATCCCCACCATTGTAACCAACTCTCCATGCTCTTAGTGATGTCACCTGACCAATTTGATAGAGCCTTCTGGGGAATAGACCTTTATGGAAGCTTCTGAATGGTTGCAAATCCAGTTCCATCTAGAATTGTAATTGCTGGATTTTTTTCAGGTTGTAATGCACTAAGACCTCTAACTTGGAAGTTGCCTGGAAGGACATCTATGTTTGTTTTGTTGAAACTAGTCATTCTAGCCATGACTAGTGGCTTCAGGGACTTCCTAAGGAAAAGCTGAGCCATGCCTCTCCATGAAACTAGTGAACCAATATCTCTCTCTCTCTCTCTCTCTCTCTCTCTCTCTCTCTCTCTCTCTCTCTCTCTCTCTCTCTCTCTCTCTCTCTCTCTCTCTCTCTCTCTCTCTCTCTCTCTCTCTCTCTCTCTCTCTCTCTCTCTCTCTCTCTCTCTCTCTCTGCTGACTCATCCCTTTTCCATGAATTAGGTACATCAGTGATTGTTGAGGAATTGCATATTCACTGGGCTAGATGCCTTGCAATCTTGGGTGTTACACCATGAAAAATGTTAGACCAGTGTGTTAGGTAATCAACCAGCTTTTTTTTCCATATTTTGAGGGAGGACTTGTCTTACTGCCTAATTTCCTAGCTGAAATACCTGCTTTTCTTTTTTCTTTTTTTTTTCTTTTGGCAAATAGTTAAAGTAAATGTGCTTTTTGGAACCCCATATTTGTATAGGCAGCTTAGCTAATGGAGCTCCCTTTTTCCTGTACATCAATTAAAGAACTTAGCAGACCAAAATTCAGTCTCTCTCCCTATATGTTTTCTTCTTGCATTTTCTTTTCCAATGATTAGTGGGTGTCTGATAAAGAAAACATTTTGTAAACTCCACATTCAGTATGCTATGCTAAAATTGGAAATTAAAGCAATATAAAGAGAAGATTTACATCTAATGACATGAGGATATTTTGTTCCCTTTAGTAGAGTCTATCCTGTCATCCAGTATCTTCGTATTATATATTCATTGATGATCTCCTAAGCCAAACTTCTTATTCTATCCACTCTTATGCTGATGATACCATTATAGCCACTTTCCCATGTTTTTTCATGGGCATTCAACCTCTTCAGAAGTTAAATAACTCACAAGCGGGAAGCCTCTGAATGCTTGATTTTGATCTTTCTAAAACTTTTTGGTTGGGACAGAGCAAACTTAGTGCTGTTCAATGCCCTCAAAGACCCAGTTCCTCCATCCATCAATTCAACATAATCTTATCTTGCTATCTTTTAGGCAAGCTAGTTTCACTCTAATAACTCTTCTGATCTGCTAACTGCATATGTCATCCCTCTTCCTATGCAGCTTCACTACAGAGGGGAGCTTTTTACTTTCACCCCTATTCTTTTCACCTCCCCTAATGCAAGACTTAATCAGTATTCCCAGTTTTTCATTCCTTTTACTAGTAAATGGTAACAACTCACTCCCCCTCACAACTCCTCCCTAACTGAAAGACAGTATTCTCAGATTTTCATTGCTTTTAAAAAGGTGGTAAACTCTGGAACTCTGTCTGCTTTTGCATTTCCTTCTACCTTTGATGAAGTTTTTCAAGATGGAGGTCTCCAAGACACTCCTTCAATTTTGGATAATTTTTTTTTCAGACTATACCCTATTGGAAATGGCGCCCTCAGTGTATGTTTTTATTAAGAAAATGCTTGCCATAGGACCAGAAACTTATCTTACATAGAAAAAAAAATCCAAAATAGATTAATAAAATCAATTCTAACCCTTAAACTGCTGTGATCACTTATACATATAACTCATGAATTTTCATGGCATGCATCCCCTTTCTAATGCGTTCTAGTGATCACTGGCCATTTTTGCCTTTCACCATGACCTAGGCACTCTCTACATCAAATTTTTTCCCATCATCCTCCTTCACCCTTCCTCCACTTCCTTCGCCCCATTTACTCTCCTTCCCAAGCTATTAAGTTCCTCCCTCCCTCACATCCTCCCTCTACTCAGCAATGCATTCCTTCCTTCCCTTGTTCCTTTCCTCTCCCTTCCTCTTTCCTCTCCTCTCAAACCTCCCTCCCTGTCACCTCCCCTCCCTTTATCTGTTAGGAGATATGGAACTAGGGAGTGATACCTCTCCTCTCTCCCTCTTACTCCACGTTATTCACGCTTCATCCTTTTTCAAGCTCTTTTCACTCCTCTTGTATGACTTCCATTTTCATTCTCAGTCATTTGCATTCTATTTAGCAATTCTCAGGATTTGATCTTACTTTCACACAGAGAGAGAGATGGGGGTGAGGGGGAGATGGGAGGGAGGGGAAGAGATGAGAGAGGGAATGGGTGGAAGAGAAAGAGGTGGAAGGGGGGGGAGAGAGAGAGAGAGAGAGAGAGAGAGAGAGAGAGAGAGAGAGAGAGAGAGAGAGAGAGAGAGAGAGAGAGAGAGAGAGAGAGAGAGAGAGAGAGAGAAATGCACACACACACACACACACACACACACACACACACACACACACACAGAGGAAGAGAGACAGCAAACAAACAAAACAGTAACCCAGTATAGTGTGTCTCTCCATTTGGAGATAAAGCCAACCTGCAACTGGTATGGCCTGCCCAGAGATATCATTCTACTTTGTGGGTCAAAGCCCTTCTTTGCTTATATGGTCATTTTATACACAATATATTTGCATATTTTTTTTGGCAAAAGCTGGTGATTCATTTAAGATTTTTTTTATCCTATATAATTGTTCTTTACAGTTCTCTATTATTGTCATCACAAAAAAAGAACAACTTGAAGAATCTTGATGTACAAGCAAACAAGGTTTTGGCACTCGAGGAATTATCCTGAACCTCCTGTGGCTCTTCATCTATGACTCACAACACCATAAGTGCTGCACATCTGCATTTTCCTCCTAGTAGCTTTTCCCAGCAGCAAGATGCCTAAGTGTTATGATCAATCCTTAAATTTGGCAGTAAGAGGATTGCTCCTTTCTGTGTCACTCTGTAAGGCTTCCCTCACTAGATCAGTGAGTAGTAAGAGACCAGCATGGTCTAAACAATATCTTTTGATGAGTTCTGTGTATCACAAAGTTTATTCAGTATATCGTTTCTGGATAAAACAAAAATTCTAAGCTGGAGATATTGTGGAGCAGCCAGCTTTTAGAAGTGGGAGTGTCGGTCATTATCCACTATGACATACGGTGGATGAGTGTCTGAGAATGGATTAATCTATTTTACATTGATTCCTGTGGGGAAAATTGTTTCAGTTTTTTTAATATTTTGGATTTTGAATGGCATTCAGGAATGAATTGAGTTAAAAAACTGAGGTTCCATTGTATTGCTCAAGATGAGGAAACAAACACGAGGGAAACCTACATGAACTTTGGAAGGATTGATGATGACTATTATTTCTTTATATCTTCTATTATCCTTTATACTGGTATATTTTCATAATGTTTATTAGTTCTTTGTTGCTTTTGTTTGTTCCAGTGACATTTTTTAAGCTTGTATCATTCTCTTTGTTTGTGTTCATCTTAGGAAGTATGTGTATGTCACATGTTTTTGCTTGAAATGAAAATTCTGATAAGTTCACAAAAGAAAGATTTTTTAATGGTTGTGATTTTTCCTAATAGTACATAGAAAATAAATATAACTTGATAGAATATAGGAAAAAATGTGTGGGCTCTAAATATGGTTTAAATGTAGTTCTGTGATATCTCCTAAACAAAATCATACTGAAGAAAAATGCGGTCACTTTTTTTTTAATGTAATTTAATTGGTAACTTAATAATGCAATTCAACTAAATACTCTATAAGGGGCATAAATTACTGAATATTTTGATACTAAGCATTACTTTCTATCACAGTCCATTGAAAATGTAATCATATTTTGAAATTCGCAAAACTTTGATGCCTTTTTTTTTTTTTTTTTTTTTTTTTCCTTTTTTTTTTTTTTTGGCGCTTACATCATTCTAGCTTTAGGCACCTTATATAGACTGCCAACTCTCAGATATACATCTACATATGGTTTCCTTGCATATGACCATTTCATGACAGCCACAAATCTGAAGACTGCCACAAATCTGAAGATGCACTGACCTCTTCTACATGTAGACTCGTCAGCTAATTATGAAGATTCTTAATGCCTTTGTACAGACTTGCTGCATTCTTGTACAGTTCTTATCTACGTCTATAAGCCTGGGATACTGGACAACAAATTATGTGGATGGTTTTGTTAATAGCCAAACAAAATATTGGTCTATCTATCCATCTGTCCATTGATTTGAAAAAAGAGGCCTGGGTCAGAAATCTTGAGTCACCTGTAGCATCATGATCATGTTCCAAGAGGTGCCATGTTGTTTACACTTTCCACTGCATCCCCACATGTCACACCAAATGTGAGGACAAAACACACACACACACACACACACACACACACACACACACACACTCAATTCTAAATGTGGCAGCACTGCATTGCTGCATCATGCATTTACTTAGACTTGAAGAAAGTGTTTGACAAAGTACCACACTGAAGATTGCTATGGAAGATAAAAAAGAGATTATGGAAAAATTGGAAGATTGGAGTGGATGATGAGAGTGATGAGAACAGTAATAAGCAAAGACCAAAATTTATCTTGGCTGAAAGTAATTAGGTGGTGTCCCATGGGGGTCAGTGTTGGGACTGAGCACGTAATGTTTGTAATATATATGTAAATGACATAAATGAAGAAATAGACAGTTATATGAACTTATTTGCAGATGATGCTAAGCTGATGAGAAGGGTAGAAAATGTAAATGACTGTGATAGTACTGCAAGACTATAAATAGATGGAATAAATCTTGGCACATGTAATTCAGTTTAAGTAGATATAAAGTAATGGAGTTTGGTAAGAGTAAGAAAAGAATACAATATCATTATGAGATGGATGGTGTATTGAAGTTACAGAAATCAAAAGAGGGAAATGGAATTGGGGATTAACAATTACTGAAAATTCAACTTCGGACAGACACATTGATAAAATTACTGGAGAGACAATGAATTTGTTAAAAAGAGTAATAATGGCATTCTCCCATATTTAGATGAAGGAATGATAAAAAAAGTTGTTGATTTCCATGATAAGACCAAGATTGGAATATGTGGCAGTGGTGTGGTCTACTCATATAAAGAGGAATATTATAAAATTAGAAAAGAGTACAAAGAACAGCCACTAAATTGGTTCCAGAGTTGAGTAAGTCAACCTATGAAGAAGAGATCAAGAATGTTGGAAATTCCTACCCTTGAAAATAGGAGAGAGAGAGAGGGGGATTTAATAAACATCTATAGAGATGATAAATGGTATGGAAAATAATAGTCGAACAAAGAATGTTTTATAACTTTAAACACACAGAGTACATGGGGACACATGGGTATGACTATAAACTGCATCCAGTAGCAAAGGCTCTGATTGGGGACTTTCAGAGTTAGTAGGGGAAGATGGAGTTGCCTTTATTCTGCTATTGCTCCCAAGGTCCACTCTTGACCCGGTAGCAGGTAGCACCTGCCTAGGAGTCCCTGCTGCCTTGTAGCAGCGTGTGCTCCATTAGGCAGAGACTAGGGAGAAGGAAAACTGAATCCAAAACCCACCTGCTGCCTTGCAGCTTATGCCCTTCATAGGCAAAGGGTAGGCCCACCGCCGACACCACCTGTGGGTGGTGTAAGCAAGGAGCATGCTACTCATAAAAATTTGCACCAACCAACAAATGATGACTGAAATGCATGAAATGGCCCCCAGTCCCCGGCAGCCCTTATGTGGGCAGGGGTTGCTAAGAACCTCCCGGACTGAGGAAAACCTGATAAACGAGAGGGAGGAGACCTGCAGGTAGGCACAGTAAATGTGGGGTCAATGGTGGGCAGGAGGTGGGGAAGTGGTGGGGATGTTGGCAGAGAAGAGGAGAGTGGGACATTTGTTGCTTGCAGGAAGTCCAATACTAGGGACAAGGATGCAAACTGTTCGGCTGCAGGGAGAGGAGGTGCTACAAGTTCTGCTGGGCAGGGGAGAAAGAAGAGAGAGCAGGAGGTGTAGGATTGTTGGTACAAGAAGATCTGGTGCAGTGGATGTGATACAAGTGAAAGGATAAACACAAAGAATAATAAAGATGAAGATTGTCATGGGGAGGAAAGTCATGAATATTTTTTCAGTATATGCATCACAAGTGGGTAGACCAGAGGAAGAAAAGGAAGCCTTCTGGGGTGTGTTGGATAATGTGATAACAGTGGCAGACTCAGAGATACTACTCATTGCCAGCAACCTAAATGGGCATATTGGAGATGACAGAGGAAGATTCAAAGAAGTCATGGGCATCTATGGATTTGGAATGAGAAATCGGGAAGGAGAAAGAATACTGGAATTTAGCTAAAGTAAAGAGCTGAGGGTGATAAATAGTATGTTTAAAAAGGACAGGGAGAAGAAAATTACATACAAGAGTGGAGGAGCAGAAACACAAATCGATTTTATACTACTGAAGGAGGAAAGGGAAATATGGGTAAGAGACTGTAGGGTCATTCCAGGAGAGGTATGTTTAACACAGCACCGCCTACTGAGAGCATATTTAAATGTTACCAACTTGGTGAGAAAGAAGAAGCAGAGAGGCGAAAGGAAAATAAAAGAATGGAAATTGAAGGATGAGGAAACATGAAGACAATTTGAAATGAAGGTGCAGCAGAAAAATATGGTAAATAGAGGAGGATGGAAGGAACTGAGTAAAAATGTTCTGGAGGCTGCAAGGAAGTCTGTGGTGAAACAACAGGTCACCAAAGAAGACAAAAGAGAAACATGGTGGTGGAATGAAGCAGTACAGAGAGCGATGCAGGAAAAGAAAAGGGCATACAAAAGATGACAGAGAACACAGAATGATGAGGATAAGAGAGAACATAAAGAGAATGCAAGGCAGACTAAGAGGAGGTAGCCAGAGCAAAGAGGCTGGTGTGGGAAAATTAGGATGTAGAACGGAATAGTAGTGAGAAGCAAAGATATGTTCAAAATTGCAAAACAAATGAAGAAAGAAGAAAGACGTAACTGGAGCAAAATATATAAAGGATGAAAAGAAGAATTATCAAGATAAAGGAGGAAGAAATACTTGAGAGGTGGAGGTGCTACTTTGAAAACCTGTTAAAAGAGGAAAATGAACACAACCTGGAAGATGTGGATATGGTGGAACTTACGATAGAAGAAATCTCAGAGGAAGAGGTGAACAGAACATTGAAAGGAATGAAAAGTGGAAAAGTGCCGGGTCCAACAGGAATCACCAGTGACTTAATGAAGAAAGTGGGTGTTATAAGAGAATTAACAAGGGTGTTTAGAGGCATAATTGATGAGGGAGACATTCCTGAAGACTGGAAAAATAGTATGACAGTGCCAATATATAAGGGGAAAAGGAGATGCTTTGGAGTGCAGAAAATGTAGAGGAATTAGACTGTTAGAACATGGAATGAAGCTGTTCAAAAAGGTATTGGAGGAGAGGCTGAGGAAACTGATAAAAGTGGATGGTTGACAGTTTGGGTTTTGCCTAGGAAGATTGACAATGGATGCAATTTTTATAATGAGGCAAATACAGGAGAAGTTCAGTGAAAAGAAGAAGCTATTCCATGTCTTTGTTGATCCAGAGAAGGCATTTGACAGAGTGCCAAGGAGAAGATTGAGTGGGCACTAAGGAGACAAAAAGTGCCCAAAAGGCTTATGACTGCAGTCATGTCTCTGTATGTGGAATCAAGATCAAGGATGAAAACATTGGCAGGAACATCAAGGGACTTTGACATAAGAGTGGGAGTACACCAGGGATCAGCTCTTAGTCCACTACTCTTTATCACAGTAATGGAGGAGGCTACTAAACTGGCAAGAGGAGATGGCCCGTCAGAGCTACTCTATGCCGATGATTTGGTATTGACAGCAGAATCAAGGGAAGAAGTGACTGACATGTTTGATAGGTGGAAAGAAGGGATGGAGCAGAGAGGGGACTGAAAATAAACATGGAGAAGACAAAGCTAATGGTGACCGGAAATGAAGCTAGAGAAAGAATTCAGTATTGGAGTTTTGAGGCATTGAACAATACCAAGTTTGCTCTGCCCCAATCAGAAATTTTAGAAAGATCAGAGGTCAGGCGTTCTGTGGCTTCCCTGCGTGATATGTTTACTTCCTGAAGGGTTGGACATCTATGAAAAGACGTGAAAAAGTGCAGGGTGGTATCATCAGCATAGGAGTGGATAGGACAAGAAGTTTGGTTTAGAAGATCATTAATGAATAATAAAAAGAGAGTGGGTGAAAGGACAGAACCCTGAGGAACACCACTGTTAATAGATTTAGGAGAAGAACAGTGACCGTCTACCACAGTACCAATAGAACGGTCAGAAAGGAAACTTGAGATGAAGTTACAGAGAGAAGGATAGAAACCGTAGGAGGGTAGTTTGGAAATCAAAGCTTTGTGCCAGACTCTATCAAAGGCTTTTGATATGTCCAAGAGCAACAGCAAAAGTTTCACCAAAATCTCTAAAAGAGGATGACCAAGACTCAGTAAGGAAAGCCAGAAGATGACCAGTAGAGCGGCCTTGACGGAACCCATAGTGGCGATCAGATAGAAGGTTGTGAAGTGATAGATGTTTAAGAATCTTCCTGTTGAGGATAGATTCAAAAACTTTAGATAAGCAGGAAATTAAAGCAATAGGACGGTAGTTTGAGGGATTAGAGCGGTCACCCTTTTTAGGAACAGGTTGACTGTAGGCAAACTTCCAGCAAGAAGGAAAGGTAGATGTTGACAGACAGAGCTGAAAGAGTTTGACTAGGCAAAGTGCAAGCACGGAGGCACAGTTTCGGAGAACAATAGGAGGGACCCCATCAGGTCCATAAGCCTTCCGAGGGTTTAGGCCAGCGAGGGCATGGAAAACATCATTGCGAAGAATTTTAATATGTGGCATGAAGTAGTCAGAGGGTGGAGGAGAGGGAGGAACAAGCCCAGAATCGTCCAAGGTAGAGGTTTTAGCAAAGGTTTGAGCAAAGAGTTCAGCTTTAGAAATAGATGTGATAGCAGTGGTGCCATCTGGTTGAAATAGAGGAGGGAAAGAAGAAGAAGCAAAGTTATTGGAGATATTTTTGGCTAGATGCCAGAAATCACGAGGGGAGTTAGATCTTGAAAGGTTTTGACATTTTCTGTTAATGAAGGAGTTTTTGGCTAGTTGGAGAACAGACTTGGCATGGCTCCGGGCAGAAATATAAAGTGCATGAGATTCTGGTGATGGAAGGCTTAAGTACCTTTTGTGGGCCACCTCTATCATGTATACCACGAGAAGAAGCTGTGTTAAACCAAGGTTTAGAAGGTTTAGGACGAGAAAAAGAGTGAGGAATGTACGCCTCCATGCCAGACACTATCACCTCTGTTATGCGCTCAACACACAAAGACGGGTCTCTGACACGGAAGCAGTAGTCATTCCAAGGAAAATCAGCAAAATACCTCCTCAGGTCCCCCAACTATCAGAGGCAAAACGCCAGAGGCACCTTCGCTTAAGGGGATCCTGAAGGGATTGGAGTGATAGGACAAGATAAAGATGAGATTGTGATCGGAGGAGCCCAACGGAGAAAAAAGGGTGACAGCATAAGCAGAAGGATTAGAGGTCAGGAAAAGGTCAAGTGGTAATGAATATTTGTTAACCATCATGTGTACCACAACTAGTATCCAGGAGTTTTCCCCTTGAGATGTATTACATCCAAATCAATCATACCTGTGTTGACTAGGTTCTTCAGTCAGCTTGGTCTACCTCGTATAGTACAGTCTGATCAGGGCAGTAATTTTACTTCAGGTATCTTTCAGCAAGTCATGGCTACCTTGGGCATAAAACAGTATTTAGCTTCTGCATACCATCCTGAAAGTCAAGGTGCTCTTGAGCGTTTTCACCAAACACTCAAGAGCATGATGACTAAATTTTGTTTAGAAAATACATGTGACTGGGATATGTCATGTAAGCTATCAGAAGTACGAAACAGGAGAGTCTTGGACATTCACCTTACGAGTTTTTATTTGGAAGAGATATCAGAGGACCACTAAAACTGCTACAGGAAAGTTGGCTAGATGAACATGATTCAGTTACTCATAGTGAATATGTATTAAAAATGAAGAACAGGCTTGGAAGCGCCCAAAAATTAGCTAAAGAAAACTTTGTGGAAACTCAGTCAGAACTGAAGAGACAATATGATAAAGATTCAGTACATAGGTAATTTCAAGCGGGAAATAAAGTGTTGCTATTTATGCCATTAAGGAAGTTTCCTCTCCAAGTAAAATACCAAGTGCCGTTTGAAATAATCAGTAAAGAGAGTGAAGTAGATTATGTTATTGCTACACCTGGTTGGCGGAAAGAGAAGAGATTAGTCCATATAAATCTCCTAGAGGAATATTACCCAAGGAATGATGTAGACTTGGTGTATGTCAAAACAAGATCTTAATAATGCTGAGAAATGGAAAGACCAAGATGACTGTGATGATTTTCTGAGTGGAAAAGAGGTCAAGTTAAAAATTCTGATATACTTAATGAAAATTTATTAAGACCAATCATTTACTTCAGGAGCAGAGAACGGAGGTGCAACAACTGCTGGAAGAATTTAGAGAGATTTTTGCAGATGTGCCCAAACCCAGTCCTGTTGTCTTGAATGATGTTCGGTTGGTGGAAGGTGTTGTTCTTATCAAACAGTCGCCCTATTGTGTGTCTCCTGACAAGCAACAGATCCTGAAAGAAGAAGTCCAGTTCCTGCTTCAACATGGTCTAGCAGAACCAAGCAACAGTGAGTGGGCCTCCCCATGTATACTTGTGGTCAAGCCTGATGGAAGTTTTCGCTTGTGCACATAATATCGGAAGGTAAATCAGCTCACCCGAGCTGACAATTTTACACTACCTCGCATCGACGACATCACTGACTCGGTGGGGAATGCCGCTTACGTCACGAAGCTGGATCTTCTTAAGGGTTATTAACAAATATCTCTTTTAGAGGAGGCCAAGAAGATATCTGCCTTTGTGACTCCTGATGGCCTCCACCAGTACACTGTCCTTCCCTTTGGGATGCGAAATGCCCCGACGGTCTTCCAGAGGTTAATGTCAGTAGTTATCACAGGCCTTGAAGGAGTAAGTTTGTACCTGGATGATCTAGTGGTATACTCCTCTTCCTAAACTTATAGTGAATTTAATCAAGACTGAATCTGGACATGCGCGGATTACCTTCCTGGGACATGAAGTCGGTGGAGGAATTGTCGCACCTGTTGCAACTAAGGTGGATGTGATCTGTAACTTACCCATACCAAGCAATCGGAAAGCCATACAACGACTTTTGGGGATGGATTGCTATTATGGATGATTCTGCCCGAACTTCTCGATAGTTGCTGCTCCATTCAGAGACCTTGTAAGCTTTCACAAGAAGTTTGTGTGGTCGTCTGCATGTCAGACGGCATTTGATAACAACTGCTCTCTACTGGTTACAACGCGAGTCCTGAGAGCATCTGATTTTCATCGTCCATTCCAAGTACAAGTGGATGCAAGTGATATTGGTGCTGGTGCTGTACTATTGCAGACTGATGACAATAATATAATGCATCCTATATGTCACATGTCAACAAAAGTTCAAATCCTACCAAAAAAAATACAGCACTATAGGAAAAGAAGCTGTCGCCTTACTGATGGCCCTAGAAAAGTTTGACATATATCTTGGTAACACTAATCAGAAATTTACAGTGTGCAGTGACCATAACCCACTGCAATTTGTCTCGTATGAGGAATAAGAACCAGCGTCTGACTAGGTGGTGCTTAACGTTATAACTTTACAATATTGTAAATATAATTGTGATTCTCGAGGTACCAGGTAACTGCCCTTAGAGGGAAAGTAACAACTCAATTCTGGGTAATGACTGCTATTGTTTTTAGTGGGAAACTGCCGTGGTATAATTAATTTGGTGTATTCAATATGGGAATTGGAAACTTTGATGTCTACTCAGATCGGAACTGGTGGTGGTGGTGCAGATTGTACTCCCGCACCGAGGACGGGACTTACTCTAAGGTGTTGTATGTTAAGTTTGCTAAAGTGTGGAATCTTGCTGGTGTTTTTCTATCTAGAGTTATTTAGAATTTTGTGTACTTGTAACTAGACTAGGTATATTGGTGGTAAATTGTTTTATTTAAGTTGTACCTGTGAAGCCTGTTGGCAGTTAGTGATACCGGGATTAGTCGTGACTGCGTGAATCGCGAGTAATGGTGAAGGTGTTTTGTGTTTTTTTTTTTATGTATTAGGTTAAGGATATTGGATGTAAGTGTTCTCTGTACATTAAATTTTACAAAAAACTCACGATAGTTTTATTCTTTACCGAGTCTTATTGAAATAATGAGGGGTTGGAGTGTGAGCCAAACCTAGGGAAAGATTTTGCCTGGTTTCGTGTTTGTACGCCATACACAGTCCACCCTCGCCTCCTACCTTGCTGGAGGAGTGATGGCGTAACCTCAGATATGAATGTAATGTATTGTTTGACGTTGGCCATTGCTAATTAGCGTTTACCTCCCAAAGTCATCGTGGTTTATTTATTTTATTTATTTATTTATTTATTTTTAAGTGAATGTGAACATTCTAAATAATATGAACGGTTAAGTATTTACTCACAGTTTTGAGAGACTGAAGGAATGGAGAATACAAGACAGATTACAAGATTTCTCGTGTTAACGCTGCCGATGAGTGAGTGTCGACCAGTGGAGTAAGACTTAATGAAGTAAACTTCCTTCCTATAATTCAGACCAAAGTGATATCCGGCAACTTATATCATCTGTCATTGGCTAGATCTGTCCTTACATAAATCTTGAAAGTGCTTAGTCATGCTTCCTCATGCTTTTCTTCTTACCTCATGCTCCTAAAACCTCTCACAATAGCTCATTGTTCTCTCTCTCTCTCTCTCTCTCTCTCTCTCTCTCTCTCTCTCTCTCTCTCTCTCTCTCTCTCTCTCTCTCTCTCTCTCTCTCTCTCTCTCTCTCTCTCTCTCTCTCTCTCTCTCTCTCTCTCTCTCTCTCTCTCTCTCTCTCTCTCTCTCTCTCTCTCTCTCTCTCTCTCTCTCTCTCTCTATATATATATATATATATATATATATATACACACACAGGAAACAATAAATGACAAGTTAAATTTTTGTATTTATGTATCATTTAACAACTACTGCAACAACTACTACTACTACTACTACTACTACTACTACTACTACTAGCTGTGTTACCTGTACCTTTTGTTCACTTAAACATTAAAAAATTTAATGTCATTTATTGTTTTCTAGAGAGAGAGAGAGAGAGAGAGAGAGAGAGAGAGAGAGAGAGAGAGAGAGAGAGAGAGATCATTTAATGCAGCGTAGTGGCAGTTAAGCACGTGCCCACCCGAGATAGTAAGAAAGGAGATGGAAGCCCTAAGAAGAGTGGTTCCCGCAACACACAATTTTTACATTAATTTCTCACAAAATGAAGGAAAACACAGGAAATGTGTATAGATTATTTTTGAATTTAGATTTACATGAACTGTCAAATCTCGAAATATGTACCTTACTTCGCGGGACATCCTGTGTGTGTGTGTGTGTGTGTATATATATATATATATATATATATATATATATATATATATATATATATATATATATATATATATATATATATATATATATATATATATATATACAGTTGGCACCTACCAGAAACAATAATCAATCCCAGTGAGGTCTAAAGCAATGGATCATTAGACCTAGCTGTGACTTCACTGAACGCTTTCCTCTTTGTGTCTCACAACACAAGTGGGAAGTCACAACCTGCCCAGGTCGGACTGCTTTTCTGGTATTGATCCAAAGTGTCTTGACATCCACCTCAACTTTTCTTCATTAACTTCTGCAACATTCGTCGTCTTAGATCCAATTTTCAATCTATAGAACACCACCTCTCCTCTAGTAAACCTGATCTTCTTTTCTCACTGAAACACAGGTGTCTGAGGCAACTGACAGTAACCCCTTTTCTGTTCCCTCCTAGTTTCTCTATCCTCATTTTCAATCCAAAGTGCTCCAGAGTAGAGCACATTCTGATTCTATGTCCTATTGTGGAGATCTCCATTCTTGGAGACTTCAATGATCACCATCAACTTTGGCTTTCCTCTCCCTTCACTTCATCCTGGTTCTTCTATCTTCCACGACCAAATGGTACAACACCCTTTTCGTATTCTTAACCTTTTCCTAACCTCTAATCCTTCTGTTTTTTGCTGTTACCCTTTCTTTTTTCCTTGAGCTCGTTTAATTACAATCTCATACCTGTATCGCTCCAATCTCTGTTCAGGATACCCATTAGTGGAGGTGCCTCTGGTGTTTTGCCTCTGCTAGTTGTGGGAACCTGAGGAGGTATTTTGTTGATTTTCCTCTGAATGACTACTGCTTTCTTGTCAGAGACCCATCTCTGTGTGCCAAGCGCATAACAGAGGTGATGTCTTGCATGGAGGCGTATATTCTTTTTCTCGACTTAAACCTTTCAAATATTGGTTTAACACAGCCTGTTTTTGTGCTGTACATGATAGAGAGGTGGACCACAAAAGGTACATCTTCCATTACCAAAATCTCATGCGCTGTATATTTATGTCTGGAACCATGCCAAGATCTTTCAAGATCTAACTCCCCTCGAGACTTCCGGCATCTAACCAAAAATATCTCTAATAACTTTGCTTCTTCTTTCCCTCCTTTATTTCAACCATTTTGGCACCACTGCTATCACATCTATCTCTAAAGCTGAATCTTCGCTCAAACCTTTCTTAAAAACTCTTCCTTGGACGATTGAGGGCTTGTTCTTCCCTCTTCTCCACCCTGTGATTGGTACATATTAAATTTCTTTGTAATGATGTTTCCCATGCCCTAGCTGGCCTAAAACTTTCTAAAGACTTTTGAACCCGATGGGGTCCCTCCTATTGTTCTTCGGAACTACGTCTCCGTGTTTGTACCTTGCCTAGTCAAGCTCTTTCAACTCTCTCTTTCTACATCCATCTTTTCCTTTTTTTGTTGGAAGTTTGCCTACATTCACCCTGTTCGTAAAAAGGGATGACCGTTCTAATTCCTCAAACTACCGTCCTTTTGCTTTAATTTCCTCCTTATCTAAAGTTTATTTTATTTTATTCTTTTCTATTTATCCTCAACAGGAAGATTCTTAAACATCTATCACTTCACAACCTTCTATCTGATCGCCAGTATGGGTTCCGTCAGGGCCGCGCTACTGGTAATCTTCTGGCTTCCTCTTTTAGAGATTTTTTGTGAAACTTTTGTTGTTGCCTTAGAGTTTACCAGAGAAAGTGATGAATTATTGAGAATACTGGCTAACTCTTGCATTAGAAATGGACAGAATATGGATGAGAGAAAGAAGAAAGTCTTGTACCGTGAGGGCGTGGTATATATATATATATATATATATATATATATATATATATATATATATATATATATATATATATATATATATATATATATATATATATATATATACTGGCTGAGACTTAAATTAAATGAATAATGGAACGTAATGAAATTTATGTGGGGAATATAATTGAAAGCAGATAAAACTCTGGGAATTTCAGGCTGAGTACAATCAGACTAAGTCTCTCTCTCTCTCTCTCTCTCTCTCTCTCTCTCTCTCTCTCTCTCTCTCTCTCTCTCTCTCTCTCTCTCTCTCTCTCTCTCTCTCTCTCTCTCTCTCTCTCTCTCTCTCTCTCTCTCTCTCTCTCTCTCTCTCTCTCTCTCTCTCTCTCTCTCTCTCTCTCTCTCTCTCTCTCTCTCTCTCTCTCTCTCTCTCTCTCTCTCATTATTCTTTTCTCACCCATTCTTACTACTTCCTTCACTTCATATCGCGTTATCTCACTGCACATGACAATATATATTATATATTGCTATGTACAGCGAAATAACACGATATAAAATGAAGGAAGCTGTATGAGAGGGAGAGAGAGAGAGAGAGAGAGAGACTTAGTCCTGATCGTACTCAGCCTGAAACTCCTAGAGTTTTATCCACTGTCACTTATATTCCGCACGTAAATTTTCTTATGTTCCCTTATTCATTTAATTTAAGTCTCACCCAGTATTTAGTAGAAGAGTTGCCCTTAATAATAAAGTAATCAGTATTCATCTAGTCCACCTAGTTTAATCAGTAGAATTTTCAAAATTATAGTGTCTTATTCCTGTAAAAATAGCGCGGGAAGCAGAGTGTGCCCAAGAGTCCGTATGTATGTTTGTCGCATGGCTGGTGCGACACACATATATTTCTTTCTTTGTTCTCACCCCCGATCCCCTCCCCTTAGCAGCAGAGGGAGAGGCGCGCTTTCCAGTCACTACCCAGCACTTGGACGAAACAGATGTACTGAGACATGCCCTAATATTTGATGGAGACTAGGCCGGAATAAGAGTTAGTCGGGTCAATTGCCTTAAGGGGATGTGTCATTGTCAGCCATACGCCACGCTCTATTTATATAGAATAGGAGTCTCCATAGTAATCTGCCAGAAGTATACCCAGGGAAATAATTCCTCAGCTGCGTGTGCGTGGGCCGAGTTTTGCGCACAGGAAACGGTGAATGACCTTCCTGTGCGTTCGTGGGCACTCTTTTGTAGCAGCTTCTTGTGTCTCTTCTTAGTGACATTGTTTTGTTTTAAATGCTACTGTGGGCTGATGCAATTCAACCGCAGAGGACTTGAAGTACTTAGCTGTGTAGTGAACTTTACTCCCTGCCGTCTAGTGGGGCAGCAAACGACACTATTCGGCTTGAGGATATATCACGCCGTTGGACAGTAGATGGACTCGGAAGAGTGGGTGACAGGACAGAACCATTAGGAACACCACTGTTAATAGACTTAGGAGAAGAACAGTGACCGTCTACCACAGCAGCAATAGAACGGTCGAAGAGGAAACTTGAAATTACAAAGAGAAGAATAGAAGCCGTAGGAGGGAAGTTTAAAAATCAAAGCTTTGTGCCAGACTCTGTCAAAAGCTTTTGATATGTCTAAGGGGAACACAACAACGAAAGTTTCATCAAATTTCCAAAAAAGTGGACGACCAAGACTTGGTAAGAGAAAGTCAGAAGATCACCATTAGAGTGGCCTCGGTGGATCCTATACTGGCGATCAGATAGAAGGTTGTGAAGTGCTAGATGTGTAAGAATCTTCCTGTTGAGGATGAATAATAAGAAAAATAAATAAATTAGGGAGGCAGGAAATTAAAGCAATAGGACGGTAGTTTGAGGGAGTAGAGCGGTGACCCTTTTTATTTGAATAGGTTGAATGTAGACAAACTTTCAACTGGAAGGAAAGGTAGATGTTGACAAATAAAGTTGGAATAATTTGACTAGGCAAAGTTCAAGCACGGAGGCACAATTTCCGAGAACAATAGGAGGGACTCCATCAGGTCCATAAGCCTTCTGAGAGTTAAGACCAGCGAAAGCATGGAAAACATCACTGTGAAGTATCCTAATGGGTAGCATGAAGCAGTCGGAGGGTGGAGAGGAAGGAGGAACATGCCTCGAATCATCCAATATGGATTTTTTTTTAGGAAACATTTGGAGTGAAGAGTTCAGCATTAGAAATATATGAGATGGCAGTGGTGTCATCAGGTTGAAATAAAGGAGGAAGAGATGAAAGAGGAAAGTTACAGGAATTTTATTTATTTATTTATTTATTTTTATTTTTATTTTTATTTTTTTTTTTTTGTGAGGGGGGAGGAGGGTAGATCCAAAAATCACGAGGGAAGTTAGATGGTGAAAAAATGTTGTTGCTTTCTATTAATTGTAAGAAGCAGAGTTGGTGAAGGAGTGGAGGAGTTCTGTGAAAGAGGGAAGTTTTGGAGAGTTAGGGGAGGGCCGTAGAAGCCAAATTAAGAGTAATACAGCAGCCTCAAGGTTGGGCTATTGTGCAGCAAGGGCAAGATCTGGTGATTCCAACAGGTTCAAGGAAGATATTGAGTGTTTTTGTGCCCAGGCTTCAACAGGTGGACAGTGAAAATGCAATGCTGGAGCCCCTGGAAAATGGGGATGGTTATTTAGGTTGGATTGCAGTGGCAAATGTGGGGAGAATGAATGTGAAGTTCAGGCCACAGTGGAAAGTAGCTAATGTGTCATATGGCCGGGAGATGACTATGAGTAAAGTAGCAAACTTCGCTACAGAGGAGGAAGTATCCGCCGAGACGCTTATAAAGTTTAAGCAGCAGTTCGGAGTGCATGTGGATGAGAAGTAACTATAAGAGGAGAAGTTAAGCAAACTGTTGTACCAGTACAGGAGTGTGTTTGCGGAGGATGAGCAGGAGTTAAGCTGTGCAACTAGGGTTGAGCATGAGATACATTTAAAAAACAGATGTACCTATCCAGTTATCTTACCGTCACATCCCCCAAAGTATGTGACTGAGGTGAAGGCACGTATTAAAGGCCTTCCGGAGCAGGAAGTTATTGAGGTTAGTGTGGGTTCATACACAGCTCCAACTGTGTGAGTGAGGAAGAAAGATAATTCTCAGAGATTGTGTGTGACTATAGGAGGGTAAATGATATTACTGTGAAAAATGTTTTTCCATTATCGCGTATACAAGAAACTCTGGATGCGGTGCCTGAGGCACAACATTTTTCCTCCTTTGATTTGGCTGAGAGTTACCATCAGGTTAGGGTGAGGAAGGAGGATAGAGCCAAGACCGCTTTTGTAACTCGCTTTACTCACTACCAGTATGTAAGTTGCTCCATTGGACTCCCTAACTCTCCAGCCACCTTCCAGCGTTTTATGGAGTATCTGTTTACTGATAACATTTGTGTAACCATGCTTGTGTATTATGATGATCTCTTGATTTTCTCTAGGGATGTGGAGGAGCAGTCTGATAAGTCTGATAAGAAGAGGAAACAGGCAATGAAGGAGACGCTAATGAAGTGGTTGGGCAGGAAAGGAGAGAACCAGGGAGGTTGAGACGATCTCTGAGGCTTGCAGAGCAAGAGAGGAAGAATGGAACTAGGTGTCTTGTCTGTGACGGATGTGCACTGGAGCACGTACAAAGTTCGAGGGGCCGAGTGTGAGAAGCCAGAGGTGGGCGATGCTCAGCCACTGAGTTTGGGGGCTGCTGGGAAGTGTTCGTTTTGGGTTGTTTGTTCGTTTTGGGTTTGGATTCTGGCGCAAAAGGTCAGACTTGATACTTGTGAGGCTGGTGTTTTTTTTTTTTTTCGTAGCTTTGCCAGCAAGTAGCAGGTATGTGATGAGAAAGTACGTGCCGTCAGTAATTACTCAGGGTAGGCAACTTGTGACCTTTATGTAGTAAAATGTCATAAAAAGATTAGTCAGTATTTTTGGAGATGGTTCGGCACAGGTTCGATTTCTCTATCTGCCTGCGTCACCACTACACGGGAAAGACACTGGGTAAACAGGTGTCCTTACCCCTTCCCATGTCTCTCGGAAGGACGATAAGCAAATTAATAAAAAGACAATAACACGCGACAGAAACATGAACATCAAAATAAAAAAATATAACTTTCATGAAGATCCAAACAAATAAATACTTTGCTAGGGGTGGAAGTGTCTCCCTGTGGGTTTCTGTCCCCAAACATATGCTTTTATGAATGCTCAAAAAAATAAATAATTAAATAAATAAATAAATAAAAATAAATAAATAAATAGATAAAATAAAATAAAATTAAATTAAATTAATATATAAATAAATAAAAATAAAGTTGCAGGCACGTGAGCCACAAGCCTAGGCATAACAAAAAAATATTATATATTAAATATTTCTATCCTATTATATACTGCTAGGGCACATATAAATGTATGTGTATATTTCATTTAGAGTGTCCCTAACGTGTGCTCCTGTTCTGATTATGTTCAGGCCTGGGTACTTCATTCTCTGAGTGCTGGATTTATATTTGGAGGAGAAGGCAAATACTTCAGTTATTGTATCTTAGACTATTTATTTATTTATTTATTTATTTATCTATTTATTTACATTATTATTATTATTGTTATTATCATTATTATTATTATTATTATTATTATTATTATTATTATTATTATTAATATTGTTATTATTATTATTATTATTATTATTATTATTATTATTATTGTTTATTAATATTATTATTACTTTTATTTTTTTTTGCTTTCCGCTTTTGTGTTACCTGTGACTATTCTGAGTAATTATCTATTGATTTTTTTTCTTTTTTTCTAGGTATGTTGTACCCATAGTTTGGATAAGTGTGTAATAACTAAGTACTGGCCTAAACCCTCGGAAGGCTTATGGACCTGATGGGGTCCCTTCTATTGTTCTGCGAAACTGTGCCTCCGTGCTTGCACTTTGCCTAGTCAAACACTTTCAGCTCTGTCTGTCAACATCTACCTTTCCTTCTTGCTGGAAGTTTGCCTACATTCAGCCTGTTCCTAAAAAGGGTGATTGTTCTCCGAAACTGTGCCTCCGTGCTTGCACTTTGCCTAGTCAAACTCTTTCAGCTCTGTCTGTCAACATCTACCTTTCTTTCTTGCTGGAAGTTTGCCTACATTCAACCTGTTCCAAAAAAGGGTGACCGTTCTAATCCCTCAAACTACCGTCCTATTGTTTTTATTTCCTGCCTATCTAAAGTTTTTAATCTATCCTCAACAGGAAGATTCTTAAACATCTATCACTTCACAACCTTCTATCTGATCGCCACTATGGGTTCCGTCAAGGCCGCTCTACTGGTCATCTTCTGGCTTTCCTTACTGAGTCTTGGTCATCCTCTTTTAGAGATTTTGGTGAAAATTTTGCTGTTACCATGGACATATCAAAAGCTTTTGATAGAGTCTGGCACAAAGCTTTGATTTCCAAACTACCCTCCTATGGTTTCTATCCTTCTCTCTGTAACTTCATCTCAAGTTTCCTTTCTGACCGTTCTATTGCTGCTGTGGTAGACGGTCACTGTTCTTCTCCTAAATCTATTAACAGTGGTGTTCCTCAGGGTTCTGTCCTGTCACCCACTCTCTTCTTATTATTCATTAATAATCTTCTAAACCAAACTTCTTGTCCTATCCACTCCTACGCTGATGATACCACCCTGCACTTTTCCACGTCTTTTCATAGACGTCCAACCCTTCAGAAAGTAATCATTTCACGCAGGGAAGCCACAGAACGCTTGACTTCTGATCTTTCTAAAATTTCTGATTGGGGCAGAGCAAACTTGATATTGTTCAATGGCTCAAAAACTCAATTCCTCCATCTATCAACTCGACACAACCTTCCAGACAACTATCCCCTCTTCTTCAATGACACTCAACTGTTCCCCTCTTCTACACAGAACATCCTCGGTATGTCCTTTACTTATAATCTGAACTGGAAACTTCACATCTCATCTCTAACTAAAACAACTTCTATGAAGTTAGGCGTTCTGAGACGTCTCCGCCAGTTTTTATCACCCCCCAGCTGCTAACTCTGTACAAGGGCCTTATTCGTCCATGTATGGAGTATGCTTCATATGTCTGGGGGGGTTTCCACTCATACTGCTCTTCTAGACAGGGTGGAATCAAAAGCTATTCGTCTCATCAACTCCTCTCCTCTAACTGACTGTCTTCAGCCTCTCTCTCACCTCCGCAATGTTGCAATTCTAGCTGTCTTCTACCACTATTTTCATGCTAACGGCTCTTCCGATCTTGTTAACTGCATGCCTTCCCTCCTCCCGCGGCCTCGCTGCACAAGACTTTCTTCTTTCTCTCACCCCTATTCTGTCCACCTCTCTAACGCAAGAGTTAACCAGTATTCTCGATCATTCATCCCTTTCTCTGGTAAACTCTGGAACTTCCTGGCTGCTTCTGTATTTCCACCTTCCTATGACTTGAAATCCTTCAAGAGGGAGGTGGAGGTTTCAAGACACTTATTCATTAATTTTTGACCACTGCTTTGACCCTTTTATTTGACTGGCATTTCAATGGGCATATTTTTTTTATTGGATTTTTGTTGCCCTTGGCCAGTGTCCATCCTACATAAAAAAGTGCAAGTTCTCTCTCTCTCTCTCTCTCTCTCTCTCTCTCTCTCTCTCTCTCTCTCTCTCTCTCTCTCTCTCTCTCTCTCTCTCTCTCTCTCTCTCTCTCTCTGCCTTCTTGGCATTTTCCCTCCTACTTTCTCTATCCTCATTTTCGATCCAAAGCTGGATGCTGCGTTTATGTGCGCAATGACTTAACCTGCTCTCGTGCCCACGCTCTTGAATCTTCCGAGTTTTCCACCATCTGGTTACGACTACAGAGTCACTCTCATACTAAATTTATATGTGCTGTATACCTCTCACCTAACTCCTCTGACTATAAGAAATTCTTTGACTACTTAACATCCAGAGAGGAGCACATTCTGACCCTCTTCCCTTTTGCAGAGATCTCCATTCTTGGAGACTTCAATATTCACCACCAGCTTTGGCTTTCCTCTCCCTTCACTGACCATCCTGGTGAACTAACCTACAACTTTGCTATCCTCCATGACCTAGAGCAATTGGTGCAACACCCTACTCGTATTCCTGACCGTCTTGGAGATACGCCCAACATTCTTGCCCTTTTCCTGACCTCTAATCCTTCTGCTTATGCTGTCACCCTTTCTTCTCCGTTGGGCTCCTCCGATCACAATCTCATATCTTTATCTTGTCCTATCACTCCAATCCCTCCTCAGGATCCCCCTAAGCGAAGGTGCCTCTGGCGTTTTGCATCTGCTAGTTGGGGGGACCTGAAGAGGTATTTTGCTGATTTTCCTTGGAATGCCTACTGCTTCCGTGTCAGAGACCCGTCTTTGTGTGCTGAGCGCATAACAGAGGTGATAGTGTCTGGCATGGAGGCATACATTCCTCACTCTTTTTCTCGTCCTAAACCTTCTAAACATTGGTTCAACACAGCTTGTTCTCGTGCTATACATGATAGAGAGGTGGCCCACAAAAGGTACTTAAGCCTTCCATCACCAGAATCTCATGCACTTTATATTTCTGCCCGGAACCATGTCAAGTCTGTTCTCCAACTAGCCAAAAACTCCTTCATTAACAGAAAATCTCAAAACCTTTCAAGATCTAACCCCCCTCGTGATTTCTGGCATCTTGCCAAAAATATCTCCAATAACTTTGCTTCTTCTTCTTTCCCTCCTCTATTTCAACCAGATGGCACCACTGCTATCACATCTATTTCTAAAGCTGAACTCTTTGCTCAAACCTTTGCTAAAACCTCTACCTTGGACGATTCTGGGCTTGTTCCTCCCTCTCCTCCACCCTCTGACTACTTCATGCCACCTATTAAAATTCTTCGCAATGATGTTTTCCATGCCCTCGCTGGCCTAAACCCTCAGATGGCTTATGGAGCTGATGGGGTCCTTCCTATTGTTCTCCGAAACTGTGCCTCCGTGCTTGCACCTTGCCTAGTCAAACTCTTTCAGCTCTGTCTGTCAACATCTACCTTTCCTTCTTGCTGGAAGTTTGCCTACATTTAACCTGTTCCTAAAAAGAGTGACCGTTCTAATCCCTCAAACTACCATCCTATTGCTTTAATTTCCCGCCTATCTAAAAGTTTTTTAATCTATCTTCAACAGGAAGATTCTTAAACATCTATCACTTCACAGCCTTCTATCTGATCGCCAGTATGGGTTCTGTCAAGGCCGCTCTACTGGTGATCTTCTGGCTTTCCTTACTGAGTCTTGGTCATCCTCTTTTAGAGATTTTGGTGAAACTTTTGCTGTTGACTTGGACATATCAAGAGCTTTTGACAAAGTTTGGCACAAAGCTTTGATTTCCAAACTACCCTCCTACGGTTTCTATGATTCTTTCTGTAACTTCATCTCAAGTTTCCTTTCTGACCGTTCTATTGCTGCTGTGGTAGACTGTCACTGTTCTTCTAATTCCTATTAACAGTGGTGTTCCCTCAGTCCTGTCACCCACTCTCTTCTTATTATTCATTAATGATCTTCTAAACCAAACTTCTTGTCCTATCCACTCCTATGCTGATAATACCACCCTGCACTTTTCCACGTCTTTTCATAGACGTCTAACCCTTCAGGAGGTAAACATATCACGCAGGGAAGCCACAGAACGCTTGACTTCTGATCTTTCAAAAATTTCTAATTGGGGCAGAGTAAACTTGGTATTGTTCAATGCCTCAAAAACTCAATTCCTCCATTTATCAAGTCGACACAACCTTCCAGACAACTATCCCCTCTTCTTCAATGACACTCAACTGTCCCCCTCTTCTACACTGATCATCCTCGGTATGTCCATTACTTATAATCTGAACTGGAAATTTTACATCTCATCTCTAGCTAAAACAGCTTCTATGAAGTATGGTGTTCTGAGACGTCTCCGCTAGTTTTTCTCATCCCCCCCCCAGCTGCTAACTGTGTACAAGGGCCTTATCCGTCCATGTATGGAGTATGCTTCACATGTCTGGGAGGGTTCCACTCATACTGCTCTTCTAGACAGGGTGGAATCAAAAGCTTTTTGTCTCATCAACTCCTCTCCTCTAACTGACTGTCTTCAGCCTCTCTCTTACCGCCGCAATTTTGCATATCTAGCTGTCTTCTACCGCTATTTTCATGCTAACTGCTCTTCTAATCTTTCTAACTGCATACCTCCCCTCCTTCCGCTGCCTCGCTGCACAAGACTTTCTTGTTTCTCTCACCCCTATTCTGTCCACCTCTCTAACGCAAGAGTTAACCAGTATTCTCAATCATTCATCCCTTTCTCTGTTAAACTCTGGAACTCCCTGCCTGCTTCTGTACTTCCACCTTCCTATGACTTGAATTCCTTCAAGAGGGAGGTTTCAAGACACTTATTCATCAATTTTTGACCACTGCTTTGACCCTTTTATGGGACTGGCATTTTCAGTGGGCATATTTTTTTTTATTGGATTTTTGTTGCCCTTGGCCGATGTCCTTCCTACAAAAAAAAAAAAAAAAGATTTCACAAACACTACAACGATTTGTTACAGTTCTTTAACATGATTTCACAACACTGTAAAGGGGCTTTATACTTATCATTTGGATCCGGCTTCACCCAGCTCTTAAGACTAGGGTCTTTCAGTCTTTCTGTGTTAAAAGCTTTTTGGGTACCATGTTTTTGTTTTCTTTTTTAAACGGAGATGTACTTTTACAGGCACATCCTCCTGTTACAGGATGATCAACATTACTCTGATCACTCATTGTTTTTTTTTTTTCAAACAAGTAGACCCGACCTCAGTATGTACTGACCCTCTCGGAACTGAATGTCTGAGACGTACGTGATGCCTCCCTCCCTCTGTATCACATACGTGTCCTATACTTGTCCCTCCCTCCCAGGCTCATATAAAGACTCATACGTGTATCATGTACGTACTTTTGCCTGTTGCGACGTGCCACATCGTTAGGAAAAATATCTCTTACCGATATCTAGAAGCTTAATACACAGAGTAGTACCAGAAATTAAAGCATTTTCCTGGATGTCGTATCAAACTATTGTTCTTGATAGAATTATTTTCTTATGAATAGGTTACTGTAGGTAAAGCAGGCCTAGATATCTTTAGTTAAAACTAGCAACAAAACTAGTAATATATAGCTTCTTATAAGAAATCGCCAGATTAGTGACATTTTTTTCTTAGAAATCCAAGATTCCAAGACTAGGTATAAAAAAAAAAAAAATCTTGGGAAAAAAAGCCAAAGAGTGGTCACCTGCTGAGTAGAAGGCAGATTTGTTTCTGCCTTTATACCGCGTAAAGAAAACTGCATTGAAGAGTGTATGCAGTAAGTGGGCTAAGCCACTATTAAGCGTAGCTCACATATAAAGGCAGGGGCGAATTATGCCCTACTTATTCTTCACAAAAATGAAACACTTTATGTATAATAATCAGAGTAACCTTCACAGTTTTTTTTGGATTAGGTGCATATCATGACACAGAGGTGAGAATGCAGCTTCTGAACTATTTATATCAGGAGTAAGCACTGCTTACCCTGCCTACCCAGTCCCTGGTGATGAGGTACTTAAGTGTGAGGGTACCAGTGGGGCATATTGTGAGATGTCAGTGGACTAGGAGGGAGTGAAGAGCAAGATTAGAGAGAGTTGAGAAGATTAGAGAGTTGTGTTTCAGGAGTTCGGGTTATGTGAGGAACAATTCAGCAGCCTTATGGCGTTTTAGCTCCTCGGGATCCTGTGGTTTGTGGTGAGTACATAAAGGCGCCTCGTTTTCATGGGCCGCGGGCCGACACTGCATCTAACTTCAGGGGACTCATCTTCCTTGAGTGAGGTGGGCCACAGCCTGAAGCCTGTTGGTTACTGGTGGAATGCTCCTGTGTTTGTGTGTGTGTGTGTGTGTGTGTGTGTGTGTGTGTGTGTGTGTGTGTGTGTGTGTGTGTGTGTGTGTGTGTGTGTGTGTGTGTACGTGAGCGTCTGAGAGGCCACTGACCTGAACAGTTTTGGTGCATTTTTATGTTATTTTTCTTCTAACAAACAGGTGATATCTACACACAGTGTCCATATGTGTATTTAGTTGAATTGAAAGGGTGTTGTATCTATTAAAGTATTATTTGTATGTGTTTGTCGCCCTAGCCCTAGCTGGTGATTCTTTTTTTTTATTTTTATTTATTTATTTATTTATCTTTTATTGGGGGGTTAATCAAGTAGTGAAGTTAAGGTCAGCCCAAGCTGGATGGTAGATAACCATCTCACTTCATTACATAATGGAGTTTTTGACTAATTGGAGAACAGAACTCCCACGACTCCAAACAAATATAAAGTGCATGAAATTCAGATGACGGAGGGCTCAAGTACATTTTGTGTGGCCACCTCTCTATCATGTATCACAAGAACAGGCTGTGTTATACCAATGTTATACCAGATACTATCACCTATGTTATGCGTTTACTACACAAAGACAAGACTGACACGGAAGCAATAGTCATTCCATGGAAAAATCAGCATAATGTCTCCTCATGTCAAAAGATTTATGCAAAATGCCAGAGGCATCTCCTTCTTGGGTGATCCTAAGGAGCGATAGAAAATACATATATGAGCTTGTGATCAGAGGAGTCCAACGCAGAAGATGAGGGGAGAGCATAAGCAGAAGGATTAAAGGTGATGAAAAGGTCAAGAATGTTGGGCTATCTCCAAGACGGTCAGAAATACGAGTAGGATGTTGCAACAGTTGCATATAGAGGTCATAGATGATAGCAAAGCTAGCAAAGTCAGTGAAGGGAAAGGTAAGCCAAAGCTGGTGGCGTATACTGAAGTCTCCAAGAATGGAGATCTCTACAAAGGGAAGAGTGTCGGAATGTATTCCAGCTTTGAAATTAAGTAGTGAAAGAATTTTTTATAGTCATAAGAATTAGGTGAGAGGTATACAGCACATATAAATTTAGTTTGAGAGTGACTGTGTAGTTGTAGCCAGATGGCGGAAAATTCGGAAGATTCAAGAGCCTGGGAACGAGAGCAACATAGACCCAATATCCAGCTTTGAATTCAAAATGAGAATAGGGAAAGTAGGAAGGAAGAGAAAACGGGCCACTTTCAGTTGCCTCAGACACCTGTGTTTCAGTGAGGAAAAGAAAATGAGGTTTAGTAGATGGAATTTTGATATAGAAACTCTGGTTTTTGTTACAAATATAACTTATCCTTTCTAAATTAGAAAATGAGAGTAAGATTTCCCCTTCTGCTACTGAAACCCGCTTTGTATTTATTTAACTATGAGCACCATGCAGGTGTTCGTTTGACAACTGGAGCACTCATCACCTATATACAAGTCTGTTCTTTGATGATGAGATAGTGTTACCATGTTCAATGTCTTTAAGAATCTGTTTTCTGCATAGTACTTCAACGAGATTTGCGTTTATAAGTTTATATAGCCCACCCGAGTCTACCTAAACAATTACAGGGATGCTTCTGTCACGGCAAATCTGGATGTTCCTTCCCTGTCAGTTTGCCTGCATCAGTTTCCTAGAGTTCCCTATTGGCAGCCTCCTCTGATACAAATGTACGGCTCTATAATAAAAAAAAAAGAGCTTTTGTTTTTATCTCTTGACTTTACTCTATATTTTTTATTATTTTCTTCCTCGTATCGTGTTTTTAGAACAAACGCATGGTGTTATCTCTGTCAGTAACAGGCCAACCCAGAGGCAAATAAGGAAGACATAAAATGAACAACACTGGATACCTGAGTCAGTGTCTTGGGCACATAACGAATAACGCCAAATATCTGGGTAAGTTGGGTCAGTGCTTTGGGTACAATGTGAACAATTCCAGGTGTACCATTCTGCATCATTATGATCAGTAACCCCTCACTTGCAGCTCATATATTTAAATCCTAGCCTGCTGATATATATAAATAAATATATATATATATATATATATATATATATATATATATATATATATATATATATATATATATATATATATATATATATATATATATATATATATATATATATATATGTTTTTTTTTTGTATTCTTTTAAATTTGATGCATGTATTTTTCTTACCTTTATCTTACATTTTAACACTATTAGCCTTTTATACAATTTTATAATTATTTGCCATATGACCTCGTTTGCTGCAGCCCAATGCAATAGTTATTTTTAGTTAGGTCACCATCTCTCAGTGATGGTTTAGCCACCAACACAACAGTTTGTCCCATCATGCTCAAAAAAATGTTATTCAAATAGGTGGTTTTAAGACCTGTTCCGACCTGCCTTTGGAGAATTCTACGCATCTTGTGACCAATGTTTGCACACACCTAATGTTCCTGACTAATATTCCTGAGTGACAAAAATCCTTCAGGAAAAGTCTATTCTCCCATGTGTCATATTGAAGTATCGAGAGAGAGAGAGAGAGAGAGAGAGAGAGAGAGAGAGAGAGAGAGAGAGAGAGAGAGAGAGAGAGAGAGAGAGAACTTCAGACTATCAGAAGTGCAATGCAGTCTTTAGCACCCTTGACCTCTCGCCAGATTTATTCTAGGCTCCCTTTGATAAATAAACGTGTGATAACTGCCTTGAACACATAATTATAATGGTCACTGCTAATGGCTATGCTTCCCCATGAGATCATATAAAGTGTCGCCTTATTGCTACCGCAAGGTGAATAATCAGTTCTTATGCATTATCGACCAAGATCTGGTCACTTATTGCAGTGTCCGGTGACTTAAACACAAACTCAGATACTAAATCTTCTCCAAGACCATCTTTTAAAGCAAACTTAATTTACATTAGTATGCTATTTCTCTGAAATTTTTCATCACCTTCATAAGATGTTCATTCTGACAGCATCCACACCAATGACAATAAGGTTACTATTTTTCTTTTTGTTAATTTGTAAGTAGCTATGACAAATAACGTAAAACACTGCAGTGTGAGATAAGAACTTCATATAATTTCCTATATTTTATCTGGAAACTACATCTGTCGGGAAGAATTCATCAATTGACATATCGATGTCAATTGGGAAAAAAAATAGGAAAAAAAATTCTTTAAGTTACCTCAATACCACATCCTTCCGGGAAGAATTCATCCAATGCTATGTTGATGAGTTCAACAAAATCATCGATAGAAAAAACTGCGTGTACCAGGAAACCCGCCATCAATATCCAACAAGTAGGGTTGAAAATCAAGAGACACAACTTTCTTAACGACCTGCAAGAGATAGGTATGTATATATATATATATATATATATATATATATATATATATATATATATATATATATATATATATATATATATATATATATATATATATATATATATATATATATATATATATATATATATATATATATATATATATATATATATATATATATATATATATATATATATATATATATATATATATATATATATATATATATATATATATATATATATATATATATATATATATATATATATATATATATATATATATATATATAGATAGATAGATAGATAGATATAGGTTGGAAATCAAGAGGCACAACTTTCTTAATGACCTGCAAGAGATAGGTATATATATATATATATATATATATATATATATATATATATATATATATATATATATATATATATATATATATATATATATATATATATATATATATATATATATATATATATATATATATATATATATATAATATATATATATATTTTTTTTATGTAGGAAGGACACTGGCCAAGGGCAACAAAAATACAATAAAAAAAAAATATGCCCACTGAAATGCCAGTCCCATAAAAGGGTCAAAGCAGTGGTCAAAAATTGATGAATAAGTGTCTTGAAACCTCCCTCTTGAAGGAATATAAGTCATAGGAAGGTGGAAATACAGAAGCAGGCAGGGAGTTCCAGAGTTTACCAGAGAAAGGGATGAATGATTGAGAATACTGTTTAACTCTTGCGTTACAGAGGTGGACAGAATAGGGGTGAGAGAAAGAAGAAAGTCTTGTGCAGCGAGGCCGCGGAAGGAGGGGAGGCATGCAGTTAGCAAGATCAGAAGAGCAGTTAGCATGAAAATAGCGGTAGAAGACAGCTAGATATGCAACATTGCGGTGGTGACAGAGAGGCTGAAGACAGTCAGTTAGAGGAGAGGAGTTGATGAGACGAAAATATTTTGATTCCACACTGTCTAGAAGAGCAGTATGAGTGGAACCCCCCCAGACATGTGAAGCATACTCTTGTACAGAGTTAGCAGCTGGGGGGGTGAGAAAAACTGGCGGAGACGTCTCAGAACACCTAACTTCATAGAAGCTGTTTGAGCTAGAGATGAGATGTGAAGTTTCCAGTTCAGATTATAGGTAAAGGACAGACCGAGGATGATCAATGTAGAAGAGGGGGACAGTTGAGTGTCATTGAAGAAGAGGGAATAGTTGTCTTGAAGGTTGTGTGGAGTTGATAGATGGAGGAATTGAGTTTTTGAGGCATTGAACAATACCAAGTTTGCTCTGCCCCAATCAGAAATTTTAGAAAGATCAGAAGTCAAGCGTTCTGTGGCTTCCTTGCGTGAAATGTTTACTTTCTGAAGGGCTGGACGTCTATGAAAAGACGTGGAAAAGTGATATCATCAGCGCAGGAGTGGATAGGACAAGAAGTTTGTTTTAAAAGATCATTAATGAATAATAATAAGCGAGTGGATGACAGGACAGAACTCTGAGGAACACCACTGTTAATAGATTTAGGAGAAGAACAGTGACCGTCTACCACAGCAGTAATAGAACAGTCAGAAAGGAAACTTGAGTTGAAATTACAGAAAGAAGGATAGAAACCGTAGGAGGGTAGTTTGGAAATCAAAGCTTTGTGCCAGACTCTATCAAAAGCTTTTGATATTTCCAAGGCAACAGCAAAAGTTTCAACAAAATCTATAAAAGAGGATGACCAAGACAAGTAATAAAAGCCTGAAGATCACCAGTAGAAAAACTCAATTCCTCCATCTATCAACTCGACACAACCTTCCAGAAAACTATCCCCTCTTCTTCAATGACACTCAACTGTCCCCCTCTTCTACACTGAACATCCTCGGTCTGTCCTTTACTTATAATCTGAACTGGAAACTTCACATCTCATCTCTAGCTAAAACAGCTTCTATGAAGTTAGGTGTTCTGAGACGTCTCTGCCAGTTTTTCTCACCACCCCCAGCTACCAACTCTGTACAAGGGCCTTATCCGTCCATGTATGGAGTATGTTTCACATGTCTGGGGGGGGTTCCACTCATACTGCTCTTCTAGATAGGATAAAATCAAAAGCTTTTCGTCTCATCAACTCCTCTCCTCTAACTGACTGTCTTCAGCCTCTCTGTCACCGCCGCAATGTTGCATATCTAGCTGTCTTCTACCGCTATTTTCATGCTAACTGCTCTTTTGATCTTGCTAACTGCATGCCTCCCCTCCTTCCGCGGCCTCGCTGCACAAGACTTTCTTCTTTCTCTCACCCCTATTCTTCCACCTCTCTAACGCAAGAGTTAACCAGTATTCTCAATCATTCATCCCTTTCTCTGGTAAACTCTGGAACTCCCTGCCTGCTTCTGTATTTCCACCTTCCTATGACTTGAATTTCTTCAAGAGGGAGGTTTCAAGACACTTATTCATCAATTTTTGACCACTGCTTTGATCCTTTTATGGGACTGGCATTTCAGTGGGCATTTTTTTTTTATTAGATTGTTGTTGCCCTTGGCCAGTGCCCTTCCTACATAAAAAAAAAAAAAGGTATAATGATGTTGTGTTCAGGTATATGACTTGATCACTGTCGACAGTGACGATGTGCACAGTGCAATGGATGAGGTGAACACCCGTGTGAGTTTCAGTATCAAACAGGCTAAGTTTTTATAAGTCTGTTAATAGCGAACTAATAGTGCATGACATTTACATAAAAAAAAACGTTAAAGTTAATGAATTGGAACGAGTGTCCTGGACAAGGTTACGTCTGTCTTCATACTCGTTGGCAGTTGAAAAGGGACGCTGGAATCGGCGAAGAAGGGGTCGTCTTCCCATAGAGGAAAGATTGTGTTCATGTGGTATGATTCAAACGGAGATACATGTTCTTGAAAATTGTCCTATTTCCAGTCACGTTAGAGAAAGAAATAATGTAACGACAGTTAGTAATTTATTTGTTGATAGATCTGATTATATAAATGTTTGTAGAATTGTACATGAAGTATTGTCTTTATATTAATGTTGGATGTGTTTGCATAAAAGAAAAAAAAGGGGGTTTCTTTGGATAAATTCTTGTTTTTTTTATATAAACATATAGGATTACAATTTAGTCTTTACGCATGTCTTTTATGGGTTTTAAATATTTTCAATGAATTTCTTGTCTAATTATTTACATTCCGCTGTTTTATTTTTATAATGTGTCTTGTTTTTATTTGGTTGGTATGTCAGGTTTTTATGAGTTGTGTTTTGTTTTTATGCAACAGATTTTATTTTCGATGATATATTTTCAATATCGTAGTTGCAAAAATTTCCTCTGTATATTTGTAATTTGGACTATTTTTTAATGTGTTTATTGGTGTGTACTTCCCTATGGTCAATAAATAAATAAATAAATAAAGCAATCAATCTCTCTCTCTCTCTCTCTCTCTCTCTCTCTCTCTCTCTCTCTCTCTCTCTCTCTCTCTCTCTCTCTCTCTCTCTCTCTCTCTCTCTCTCTCTCTCTCTCTCTCTCACCTGTGCCATCCAGGCCATGTGAGGCAGGAGGACCGGCAATGGGTCACCATTCACCATGAATGCCTGGCACTGAGGCAGGAGTGGTGCCAGGGCCTCCACTGCACCCTGCTACCACCCCTGACACCACACCTGCCCTGCCACACCTGCAGGGGGGTGGTTAGTAGTGGGGAGACAGGTAATGAGGTGAAGTAGTTCATCTTTGTTATGAGTATTGTAAAGAAAATGGAGAATACATCTTTGCAAAATATATTATGTATGTGTCGTAACCCTCCTCCTTACCTTTAAGGGAAGGCAGAGTTTACGCAGGAACTGCACTAATTCTTTATATAACAAACACTACAAGGTTTAAATCCAGGTAATCGAGAGTTAAGGCCTGGGTTCTCACAGTGGGGTAAGGCACAAACGCAGTTCAGAAACGTTAACACTATTTATTAACCAGTAGTTAACACATTCCACGATACTTGCAAGCAACGAAAGACCAGAATTCCACCACATATTAAAACATATAATGACCTTTCGGTAAATCTTGACGTCACTATTCACTTTACTTTAACAAGATTTTATCGACCAACTCAGGTCATTCAGTAACTTATAACACATTAACATGTAAGGACACACATAACATACACATAAAAGAATAATCAAATGTAACATTAAAATATTAGCACTACATGCGAAGTGCCACAAAAGATATTAAAATCACTCATCAAGATTCAGCATTATATCAACACATGGAAAATGACATAAAATATATGGGGACCACAGTATACTGAAACAACATTTTAAATCGAGACACACAAGGCACTTAGGAAAAAAATCTTCTAAGTATTACTTACGACTAAGACGAGGCAGAGAACGATTAGGAGCTTCATGGTGCTATCGAGTGGGAGCACCTTCCAGGAACTTGTAACACTCCATTCTTGGAGTCTAGTTAGGTCTGAGAGAATCGTTCGCTACTTCGCCTTATATTCCATTTTGACGACGGCAACGTCGACCTACGTACATTGCTATCTACTACTACACAAGGAGTTCTATGGTTAACCACCTTTACACGCAAACATACATGGTTTTTTTTTCTATGTCCTTCTAGTTCGTGCATTACTGAAGTGTTTTGTGAAGTCAGCGACTGTAAGGTAACTTGATCACAAGATTGATTGCGAATAGGCTAGGTCCATTAACTACATGGCCTTAGTCACCTTTACTCGGCGCTCGGGTGCCTCGTCATCAGGGCAGGCACTGTCTTGTTCGTGTGACCAGGGATGCCATAAGCTTCACGAGGGGTCACGGCGGTAACCAGTGACCTTTGGGGCAATGGGTGGCCAAGGTCTGGATGCCTTGGCGACAACACACTCTCGGCTTGGCTACGACATATGTGTCTTATAAGATCATAAACAAATAAGACAAGCTGCAGGGAGCCATTAGGTTAGTTTAACACGTGGCAGTCCTTGTACCAAACACACCTACCTATTTCCACCTATCATGACTGTCTAATCTTTTAATTATCTAATTTTATTTTTAATTGTCAAATTTTTTTAATTTGTCTAATTTCTTTTAATTGTCTATTTTTTTATTTTTTTTATTTATTTATTTTATTTTTATTTTATTTTATTTTTTTGTAGCCACACCGGCAGGTCTTTATAAACTCTCAGATGATCCGTTTTACTGATCCCACCCATCATCGTAGGGATGAGGAAAGGTAGCTCTCTCTCTCTCTCTCTCTCTCTCTCTCTCTCTCTCTCTCTCTCTCTCTCTCTCTCTCTCTCTCTCTCTCTCTCTCTCTCTCTCTCTCTCTCTGACATTTATTAATGAGGTAGGCTTGACCATGAGAAGTGCGAACAAGTTTTCGGTCTCAATTTCTTATAAAATAATATTATATACTGATATCATAAACTTTCAATACATTATAGTATTCATTAACAACACATGCAATCAACTTGGTAATATGACAATCAGTTCTTACTACAGAATTAAAGTATTAGAGTAAGTTATATTAGTATGTACCTTAAAACTAGTATTAGCACATAACGTTTTTTGTTACACTGGCTACTCGGCGGGGATGCTCCGGTCTATATTATGCATCACCCTGTAACAGCAATACTAGACTATGTATTGGTCTCTCTATGATGATCCTGTTAGCCTTTGTGCGTCTTCCCTGGTTTTCAAGATTACAGTCTGACACCTGGACCTTAACCTCTCTTACTAGGCCATCATGATCAGGAGATGCTTCTGTTATTGTTCCCAATTTCCACTGGTTCCTTGCTACAATCTGATCCTTGATGATAACTATGTCACCTGCACCGAGATTCCTTTGGTGTTGTCCATTTATTTCCAAGTTGATGAAATTGCACATACTCCTTTCTCCACCTGGATCAGGACTAGATATCCAGGTATTGTGATCTGTGCCCCCTCTTTATGCAATACAGGTCCTTCTTAATAAAAATGCTTGGAGGTGGTAGCAGTACCTTTGTTTTCATAGTTAACAAATGAACTTTCTAGTGTATGCATCAGCTATGATACTTTTGTTTGTAAATCTCTACCTAACAATTTTCTTTGCCTGCCCATAGTCAGCATCAGTTAAGGTACGTAAACATTTTAATAGCATCCTTTGCTTCACCAGCTGTATACTTGTTTAAGTAGGCGAGTCTCTCAATACCACTAGAAGTTCTAGATTCTACATAAGATTTAAAGTTTATTTGTCTAATCTTTTAATCTGTCTATTTTTTTTTTATTTGTCTAATCTTCTTTGTAGTTGCATCGGCAAGTCTTCATTAGCTCTCAGGTGATCTGTTTTACTGATCACACCCATCATCGTAGGGTTGAGGAAAGTCAGCTCGCGCTCTCTCTCTCTCTCTCTCTCTCTCTCTCTCTCTCTCTCTCTCTCTCTCTCTCTCTGACATTTATTAATGAGGTAGGCAAGAGCTTAACAACTGCGAACAAGTTCTCGGTCTCAATTTCTTATATGCATTATGTACTGACATCAAACACTTTCAACACTACAGTATTTATTAACAACACATGCAATCAACTTGGCACTATGACAATCACTTTTTACTACAAAATTAAAGTATTTACTTCAGTCACCTTCCCACTCATCTTGTCATCTTGTCTGAGCGCAATTTGGCCGTGAGTGACCAGCGATTCCACATTTGTCCCGAAATCTGGTAAAAATTATCATATTCGCCTGTCTACTTTTTGTCAGTTCTGCAGAATATCACAAAATATGCCACAGGAACACTAGACACCAATAAGTTTTTGTTAGGCATTTGATATAAGTTCTGAAAAGAATTGCATGTAACGAGATGTTACGTATACTCACCATTTTATAGGTCGATGGCTGAATCACCGTGGATTTCTGGAGAGTTTGGGTCACTTTCTATTACTCTTTCTCGTTACTCTTTCAAGCACAGAAGCTCCTAAGTACACCTGTTCCAGCATATTCCATTCACGCTCATTTCTTGGTTCATTATTACCGAGCGGTTGCTTCATCACACTGTCAACAGTATATCCTTGTACAGACTACAAACTTGACTATGACGTGCATTTATCACAACTCTCACTTTGAAAATGAAGGTTAAAGTGGGTGAATCTGGGCAACACGGATTCAAGGAAGCAATAATTTAGTCTAACGAAAGGACTATGCAATAGTTCATAAGCATTCTTTAGTGCCTGTGAATAACTCTTACTCTGCTGATTGTGTAAGTCTGTGAAAAAGAGCTGCAGAGCACCCCATTGTTCCAGCATCCTCTTGATGACAGCACTGTAGGAGAGCCATTTTGTACGTGATGGTGATAAAATTCTGCCTTTCTACTCCAGCGAACTCTTGAAATTCACAAAACTGTGCCATTCGTTTGGAAGAATGTTTCAGTGTATTGTTCACGTCATGTGCTAACTGCTCAATGCACTGTGGCAACTGTTTACACGCCTCAGAGGCACACGTGTGTGCTAAGTGACATATACATTTCATCATGTATATACCTGGGCAAGCAGCCTTAAGTCTGCTACTATCACAGTTTCTTTTGCAAAATCACTGAATGATTTCATTATGGGTGAAAAATTATATTGCTAGTGGCACCTTCACTTGCAGCCTCTGTGTTATCACTGCTGAACACTGACACCAGGTCCTAAAACTTGCTAGCAGCACCATTTTCTTCTGCATGTTGTATCATTATACACAAGTTCTGAGATACTGAAATGTTCTTAGATTCATCCACTAGAATGCTGAACTTCCTTTTCCTCAGTTTATCTGCCAGGTCCTGCTTATGACATTTAGCCATAACATTATTACACATGTTTTGACACTGTTCTTTTCATTTTAACCTCTAGCAATGTCTGAGTCAGGAAAACATTCTTTGATAACATCACATATAAATGATCAGCCATTCTAAACCTTGTGTTATGTTCAACCATCATCACTGTTAGCTTGATTTCAGCAGCTTTAAGTGAATCTCCCTTGCTAGAGTGCCCTTGTGCACTGGCAAACGCTTCTGCTATAGTTATTGTTGAATTATATGTTGCACACATATTGTGATCCTTCCCACTTTTCTCTCTCTCTCTCTTATTTTTTTTATATAGGAAGGACACTTGCCAAGGGCAACAAAAATCTAATAAAAAAATATGCCCACTGAAATGCCAGTCCCATAAAAGAGTCAAAGCAGTGGTCAAAAATTGATGAATAAGTAATAATTAATAAGTAATAAGTAATAACCTCCCTCTTGAAGGAATTCAAGTCATAGGAAGGTGGAAATACAGAAGCAGGCAGGGAGTTCCAGAGTTTACCAGAGAAAGGGGTGAATGATTGAGAATACTGGTTAACTCTTGCGTTAGAGAGGTGGACAGAATAGGAGTGAGAGAAAGAAGAAAGTCTTGTGAAGCGAGGCCGCGGAAGGAGGGGAAGCATGCAATTAGCAAGATCAGAAGACCAGTTAGCATGAAAATAGCGGTAGATATGCAACATTGCGGCGGTGAGAGAGAGGCTGAAGACAGTCAGTTAGAGGAGAGGAGTTGATGAGACGAAAAGCTTTTGATTCCACCCTGTCTAGAAAAGCAGTATGAGTGGAACCCCCCAGACATGTGAAGCATACTTCATACATGGACGGATAAGGCCCTTGTACAGAGTTAGCAGCTGGGGGGTGGGTGAGAAAAACTGGCGGAGACGTCTCAGAACACCTAACTTCATAGAAGCTGTTTTAGCTAGAGATAAGATGTGAAGTTTCCAGTTCAGATTATAAGTAAAGGACAGACCGAGGATGTTCAGTGTAGAAGAGGGGGACAGTTGAGTGTCATTGAAGAAGAGGGGATAGTTTTCTGGAAGGTTGTGTCGAGTTGATAGATGGAGGAATTGAGTTTTTGAGGCATTGAACAATACCAAGTTTGCTCTGCCCCAGTCAGAAATTTTAGAAAGATCAAAAGTCAGGCTTCCCTGCGTGATATGTTTACCTCTTGAAGGGTTGGACGTCTATGAAAAGACGTGGAAAAATGCAGGGTGGTATCATCAGCGTAGGAGTGGATAGGACAAGAAGTTTGGTTTAGAAGATCATTAATGAATAATAAGAAGAGAGTGGGTGACAGGACAGAAACCTGAGGAACACCACTGTTAATAGATTTAGGAGAAGAACAATGACCGTCTACCACAGCAGCAATAGAACGGTCAGAAAGGAAACTTGAGATGAAGTTACAGAGAGAAGGATAGAAACCACAGGAGGGTAGTTTGGAAATCAAAGCTTTGTGCCAGACTCTATCAAAAGCTTTTGATATGTCCAAGGCAACAGCAAAAGTTTCACCAAAATCTCTAAAAGAGGATGACCGAGACTCAGTAAGGAAAGCCAGAAGATCACCAGTAGAGCGGCCTTGACGGAACCCATACTGGCGATCAGATAGAAGGTTGTGAAGTGATAGATGTTTAAGAATCTTCCTGTTGAGGATAGATTCAAAAACTTTAGATAGGCAGGAAATTAAGGCAATAGGACGGTAGTTTGAGGGATTAGAACTTTCACCCTTTTTAGGAACAGGTTGAATGTAGGCAAACTTCCAGCAAGATGGAAAGGTAGATGTTGAAAGACAGAGCTGAAAGAGTTTGACTAGGCAAGGTGCAAGCACGGAGTCAAAGTTTCGGAGAACAATAGGAGGGACCCCATCAGGTCCATAAGGCTTCCTAGGGTTTAGGCCAGCGAGGGCATGGAAAACATCATTGCAAAGAATTTTAATAGGTGGCATGAAGTAGTCAGAGGGTGGAGGAGAGGGAGGAACAAGCCCAGAATCGTCCAAGGTAGTGTTTTTAGCAAAGATTTGAGCGAAGAGTTCAGCTTTAGAAATAGATGTGATAGCAGTGGTGCCATCTGGTTGAAAGAGAGGAGGGAAAGAAGAAGAAGCAAAGTTATTGTAAATATTTTTGGCTAGATGCCAGAAATCACGAGGGGAGTTAGATCTTGAAAAGTTTTGACATTTTCTGTTAATGAAGGAGTTTTTGGCTAGTTGGAGAACAGACTTGGCATGGTTCCGGGCAGAAATATAAAGTGCATGAGATTCTGGTGATGGAAGGCTTAAGTACCTTTTGTGGGCCACCTCTCTATCATGTATAACACGAGAACAAACTGTGTTAAACCAAGGTTTAGAAGGTTTAGGACGAGAAAAAGAGTGAGGAATGTACGGCTCCATGCCAGACACTATCACCTCTGTTATGTGCTCAGCACACAAAGACGGGTCTCTGACACGGAAGCAGTAGTCATTCCAAGGAAAGTCAGCAAAATACCTCCTCAGGTTCCCCAAACTAGCAGAGGCAAAACGCCAGAGGCACCTTCGCTTAGGAGGGATTGGAGTGATAGGACAAGATAAAGATATGAGATTATGATCGGAGGAGCCCAACGAAGAAGAAAGGGTGACAGCATAAGCAGAAGGATTAAAGGTCAGGAAAAGGTGAAGAATGTTGGGCGTATCTCCAAGACGGTCAGGAATACGAGTAAGGTGTTGCACCAATTCCTCTAGGTCATGGAGAATAGCAAAGTTGTAGGCTAGTTCACCAGGATGGTCAGTGAAGGGAGAGGAAAGCCAAAGCTGGTGGTGAACACTGAAGTCTCCAAGAATGGAGATCTCTGCAAAAGGGAAGAGGGTCAGAATGTGCTCCACTTTGGAAGTTAAGTAGTCAAAAAATTTTTTATAGTCAGAGGAGTTAGGTGAGAGGTATACAGCACAGATAAATTTAGTATGAGAGTGACTCTGTAGTCGTAGCCAGATGGTGGAAAACTGGGAGGATTCAAGAGCGTGGGCTCGAGAGCAGGTTAAGTCATTGCGCACATAAACGCAGCATCCAGCTTTGGATCGAAAATGAGGATAGAGAAAGTAGGAGGGAACAGAAAAGGGGCTACTGTCAGTTGCCTCAGACACCTGAGTTTCATTGAGGAAAAGAAGATGAGGTTTAGAAGAGGAGAGGTGGTGTTCTGCAGATTGAAAATTAGATCTTAGACCGCGAATGTTGCAGAAGTTAATGAAGAAAAAGTTGAGGGGCGGTGTCAAGACACTTATGGTCGTCGACAGAAAGGCAGTCCGACCTGGGAACATTTATGGTCCCCTCCCCAGATGGGGACTCCGAGGCTGGTGTAGGAGTCGCCATGATGATTTTAAATTTTTTGAGTGAAGGGTGTGTGTGTTATTAGGTGCTTGTAGTTTTGTGTGGAGGAAGAGTTGTCTTTAGAGGGCAGGCTGTGACTGCCCCCTTGTGTTATGAGACACAAAGGGAAACGTTCAGTGAGGTCACAGCTGAGTTTAATGATAAGTTCACAGCATCACCTGAACAGTGCCTTAGACCTCACTAGGAGTAATTATCGTTTTGGCAGGTGTTTACTGCCTCCTCTATGAAGCTTTACTGTTGTTAACTGTGCAGTAATTTCAACACCAGATTTTTTATACACTGCTTTACACGAGTCCCTCCTGAATAGTCTTAACCATGGAAATTCTTTTTCCCAGACTTCTCTGTACTTTTGTTAACGCCTTGCTTTATTCTTGTTTTTTTTTTTAATTGTGTTTTCACTATATTACGGCACTGCGTTTATCTGCCATTCTCTTTACTGTGAAATGTGCCAGATTATAAGAATTTAGCCAGATAGAACAACACCTGCAACTGAGCTGCCTCCTGTCTGAGACTCCCGATGAAGACTAATCAGGCCTTCCCGCAGTCCCCCGGCACCCCCCTCATAAACTAAATACAGGAACAGATCGTGTAGTGTTTCCTCCCCTCCCCCTCACTCCGTCTGCAGCCACTCCCACTAAATACACGAACTGATTGTATAGTGTCCCTCCCCTCACTCCCTCCCTCCTGCAGCTAAACACCAACCACCCACTCCACCCCTCCTCCCTCTTTCTCTCTTTCTCAAGAAGTATAGTTTCCTTCACAGAAGTGTGAACAAATGGGATGAACTCAGTGAAGACGTTGTGAATGCCGAAACTGTCCATGCTTTTAATACCAGACTGGATAGATAGACGGGATACTATGAGATTACTCCCCTCCTGTAAACCACAGCTAGGTAAATACAACCAGGTAAATAAATACACACATGAAAAAATGCTGCTAAGAGAAGAGGGAAATACCAGATACAGACAAGGCCACAGCAAAGACTAATAAAAGGAAGATGCTTGAGTGACATAAAGAAATAAAATTTCCCACAGAGAAATATATAAGTTTGGAACAAGCTCAGTGAGGAGGCAGTATTGGCAACGAGTGTGCACAACTTTGAGGAAAAGCTGGACATGTGTAGATATGGAGGCAGACCACACGAACGTAGCTCAAGCCTTGTAAATTACAACTAGGTAAACACACACACACATATAAAAAGAAAATCCATAATCACACATAGGATAACAACAACAAAGAAACAATAATACAACAGAAATAATTAAAAAACATCCCCTTTTAATGATTTGCATGGAACCACCACCACCACCACCACCAGCACCAGCACATACAGCAGGGGTTCTCAAAGTGGTCAATATCGATCCTCAGCGGTTGATGGGACCATCCAAGGGGTCAATGAATAATTAGGGGGTTGAAAGGGAGTCAATGAATAACAGAGGGGGTCAAAAGGGGGTCAATGAATAACCAGGGGTTTGAAGGGGGTCAATGAATAACCAAGGGATCGATGAATATTTACTGCTGGGGTTTAAGGGACCGTTGAAACCTCTGATTAGAAATTCTCAAAAATAATTTGCAAAAATCTGAAGAATACCAGGCATAATTATTACTATTATTTTTAATTATAATAATTTCTTGAATTCAAACAATAGGTCAAATTGTCAGTGAATCTTCAGAAATTTCAGCAGTGCTGGCAACACTATCTTCAACCAATCCCTCCCCCTCATTGTGTCTCGCAGCTCTCCGGTCTGTACTAGGGTCTGTACACAATGCATTCTTGTCTCTGTCCCGTACTGAGCCAGTGAACGTATCCCACCACCCCACCCCACCCCGCCTATGTCTCTCTCGCTGTCTCGCACACATTAGTTCAGCGCACGCTCAGCTCTCGTAAGTGTGGTCCGCGAACTGATTATTGTGACGCATTGAAAACTGTGCGTAACAAGCACAATGGCTGTCGTTGCTGCTAAGAAGAAATGCCGTCAGTGTTCTCAGAAATATTTGAAATATGGATTCATTACTTCATTAACCAATGACACCATGCCATTGTGTCACTTGTGTGAAAAGACTTTCAGTAATAATGCCATGAAGCCTGCAAAGATGAAGCACCACCTTGAAACGGTTCACTGTGATAAGAAAAACAAAGACCTTGACTATTTCAAGACACTGAAAGAAAACTCAAAAGTCGATCAAATATCAAGACTCTTTTCAAAGCACCCGTCAGTGGTGATACTGAAGGAGGTTTAAGAGCTTCATATAACATCTCCCTCATGAAAGCAAAGAAAGGAAAGGCACACACTATTGGTGAGGGTATCATAATCCCAGCTATTAAAGAAGTTATAGAAAGTGTTATGAAGAAAAATTCTCACTCTGTTCTTAAAGATTTGCCATTAAGTAACAGTACAGTGCAAAGAAGAATTGATGAAGTGAGTGACTGTGAATGGCTGGGAATGGATGGGAGAGGAGTGGCTGTGAATGGCTGGAAAAGGAGTGGCTGTGAATGGCTGGGAAAGGAGTAGCTGGGAATAGCTGGGAGAGGAGTGGCTTGGAAAGGGATGGCTAGGAATGGCTGGGCGAGGAGTGGCTGGCAATGGCAGGGAGAGGCTGGGATGGGAGTGGCTAGGAATGGTTGGGGGAAAAGTGACTGTGAATGGCAGGGAAAGGAGTGGCTGGGAATGGCTAGAAGAGGAGAGGCTAAAAATGGCTGCGAGAAGAGTGACTGGAAGTGGCTGGGAGAGGAGCAATTCCTCTCCAAGACATTCGTATAACCACTCCTCTCCTACCCATTCCTAGCCACTCCACTCCCAGTCACTCCCAACCATTCCATTCACAACCAATCCTCCCCCAGCCATTCCCAGACACAGCCCTCCCAGCCATTACCAGCCATTCCTCTCTCAACCATTACCAGTTACTCCTCTCCCAGTCAATTCCAGACACTCCCCTAACAGCCATTCCCAGCCACTCCTCTCCCAGCCATTCCTAACCAATGCCCTCACAGTCTCTCCCATCCCCATCTCCCCCAGCCATTTCCACCCACTGCCCTCCCTGCCTCTCAAAGCCACTCCTACCCCGGACACACAAAGGTGATCCTGCCCATCAATTTTCAACCACACCCCTCCCAGCCTCTCCCAGCCATACAAAGCCATTCACAGCCACTTCTCTCCCAGCCTCTTCTCCCCCCACCCATTTCCAGGCTCTCCCAGCCATTCCCAGCCTCTCCTAGCCACTCCCAGCTTCTTTCCCAGCTATTCCCAGCCATTCCCTTCTCAGCCATTCCCAGCCACTCCAGATTCAGCTATTCCCAGTCACTCCTCTCCCAGACATTCCCAGCCACACCTCTTTCAGCTATTCCCAGGTACTAATCTCCCAGCCATTTTCAGCCCCTCCTTTCCCAGCCATTCCTCGCCACTCCTTTCCCAGTCATTCCGAGCCACTCTTCTCCCAACTATTTCCAGCCATTCACACCCACTCCTCTCCCGGTCTATCCCAGCTACTTCTCCCCCAGCCATTTTCAGCTAGTCCCCTCCCAGCCTCTCCTCCCCCAGCCATCCCCAGCCGCTCCATTCCCAGCCACTCCTCCCACAGCCATTCCCAGCCTCTCCCAGTCGCTCCTCTCCCAGCCATTCCTTGTTACTCCTCTTCCAGCCAATGCCAGCCATTCCTCTCACAGCCATTCACAGCCACTCCTCTCCCAGCCATTGCTAACCACTCCTCTCCCAGACACTTCTACTCCAGCCATTCCCAGCCACTCCCCTCCCTGCCCCTCCCAGCCATTCTTCCCCCAACCATTCCCAGCCTCTCTTAGCCACTCCTCTCCCAACCATTCCCAGCCACTCCTTTCCCAGCCATTCATAGCCAATCCCAGCCACTACTTTCCCAGCCATTCCCAGTTACATATCTCCCCGGCAGTCCTCTCCCATGCAGTCATTCCCAGCAACACATCTCCCAGCCTCTTCGAGCCAATCCCAGCCATTCCCAGCCACTCCTCTCCCAGCCATTCCTCTCCCAGCTATTGCCAGCCATCCCTCTACTAGCCATTCCTCTTTCAGCTATTCGCTGTTACACCTGTCCCAGCTATTCCCAGCATTCCTAGCTGCTCCTCCTCCAGCCATTCCCAGACTCTGCTCCCTCAGCCATTCCCAGCCACTCCTCTCCCAGTCGTTCCCAGCCATTCACAGCCACTCGTCTCAAATCCATTTCCAGCCACTTCTCTCAGAGCCATTCACAGCCATTCCTCTCCCAGTCATTTCCACCCACTCCTCCCACAGCTAGACCCCTCCTAGCCTCTCCCAGCCAATGCCAACCAATACTCTCCCAGCCATTTCCAGCCATTTCTCTCCCAGCCATTCCCAGCCATTCTCCACTCTCCCAGCCACTCCCCTTCCAGCTAATCCTCTCCTAGCCATTCCCAGCAATTCCCAATTACTCCCCTCCCAGCCATTCCCAGCCACTCCTCTCCCAGCCATTCCCAGCCGCTACTCTCCCAGCCACTCCTCTCTCAGCTATTCCCAGCCACTCCTCTCCCAGCTACCCCTCTCCTAGCCATTCCTCTCCCAGCCATTACTAGCTAACCTTCTCCTAGCCACTCCTCTTCCAGTCATTCCCAGCCACTCCTCTCTCAGCTATTCCCAGCCACTCCTCTCCCAGCCATTCACAGACACTTCTATCCCAACCATTCTTAGCCACTCGCAGCTACTCCTCTCCCTGCCATTCCCAGCCACCCTTCTCTTAGCCACTCCTCTCTCAGCCATTCCCGGCCACTCTTCTTTCAACCATTCCCAGTTACTCCTCTCCCAGCCATTCTCAGCCTCTCCTCTCATAGCCATTGATAAACACTCCTCGCCCAGTCTCTCCCAGCCACTCCTCCCCCAGCCATTCCAGCCTCTCCCAGCCAATCCCTGCCACTCCTCTCCCAGTTTCTCCCAGGCACTCCAGCTTCTCCCAGCCGAACCCAACCATTCCTCTCTCAATCTCTTCCAGCCATTCCAAGCTACACCCCTCCCAGCCACTCCTCTCGCGGCCATTTTCAGCCGCTCCTATCCCAGCCATTCCCAGCTACTCCTCTCCTAGACACTTCTCTCCCAGCTATTCCCAGCCACTCTTCTCACAGCCACTTCTCTCCTAGCTACTCCTCTCCCACCCATTCCCAGCCAATCCCAGCCACTTCTCTCCCAGCAGTTCCCAGTCATTCCTCTCCCAGCCATTCCCAGCCACTCCTCTCTTAACCATTCTCAGCCATTCATAACCACTCCTCTCCCAGCCTCTCCCAGCCACCTCTCCCCCAGCCATTCCTAGCCCATCTTCTCCTTCTCCCAGCCATTCCCAATTACTCCTCTCCCAGCCGTTCCCAGCCTCTCCTCTCCTAGCCAATCCCAGACAGTCCTCTGCATTCCAATCCCAGCCTCTCCTCTCCCATCGAATCCCAGCCACTCCTATCCTATTCTATGGTAACCTTTCCTACTCCTAACCTACTTGAGTGAGTCCGTTTGGTGATCTTTGTAGTTTACAGGGTGGGACAACGGGTGGGGATGGCAGTTCCCCCCTGGGCAGCTCCTTCACCATACTGTGTGTTTTGTACCCACGCTTCCCTCACGCAATCTTAAAGTTCATCACGAGCACCCAACACATTTGTTGGTAAACTTGGTCTACTTCCGCATCTTCTGGTTACGTTAATTCATATTAAACATTTATCATAATATAATATATATTATTTTTTTATGGCGTCCAATAATATTTATTAATATTATATTAAGTATATTCTTAGCAGATAATTTCATTTATTTATTTATTTATTTATTTTTTTTTTTAAGTTCTTAAGAGGGATTTGAACGCTTGCGTCCAACACTCAAGGTCCTCCAGACCGTCACTCTGTCCACTGGGCCATGGGAACCTAAACACACCTCAGGGTAAAGAAGATATATTTGAACACAGTATTTCCCTCCCTGTGTTCATGCCGTACCAAAAGTTCAATAAGAATAACTCCTGTCGATTTTAATGTAAACATTTACATTCACAACGATAATAAGATAAAATTAAGTATTGTGGACTGTTGTGGGAGTAGCAATCATGGCGTGCAAACAGCAGTAGATGAGATTAAAGAGCTTGTGTGTGGAGCCGCCTGTGGGAACCCTCCCCTGTGTTGCGTGGTGACTGGCACACGTGCTTCACCACTACCACCACCACCACAACACACCACTACACCCTTAAAGCACTCGCTTGTTATTCACGCAGGATTTACCTACCAGCAGAAAGAAAGCTTCCGGCGGGGAGGGAGGGCGGCGGGGGAGGCGTTAAAGAGGAGGGGGTAGGGGGACCAGGGGAGGCCGAGGACGTGTGTGTGCTTTCATTTTTTTTTTTTTTCACACGTCAAACAAATATCGTTGTAAGTCACCGCCCAGCAAACCACCCCTTACAAATTCACCATCCTAGCGACAGTCTATGTGTGTGTGTGTGTGTGTGTGTGTGTGTGTACGACAGCGGGCATTGATAATATAAATCATTATAAATACAGCGGCAGTCTGTGGCAACCTCACTCATCCCTGCCGTTCTCCTCTTTCTCCTTCCTTTTGTCGCTTTTCATTCTATCTCTCCCTCCTGTACATATCTGAAGAGAGAGAGAGAGAGAGAGAGAGAGAGAGAGAGAGAGAGAGAGAGAGAGAGAGAGAGAGAAAAAAAAAAATTTCGTTCAGTTTGTGTCCATTCTAAGTATTATTGTTATTCTTATTAATATCATAACTACTAAAATAATAAATGTAAGAAGAATAATAATCATTATCATAAAGTGCATTGTTCTTTTTTATACCTGCAATACAATCAAGATCCAGCGAGTCTGGTTGGATCTTGCCTACAATAATTCATCAAACACACACACGCCCTCGGCCGCCCCTGGCCCCCCTACTCCCTTCTCTTTAACTCTTTCCCCGCCACATCTTCCTCCCGGTCAGAAGCTTTCACCCTGCCGATAATTAAATCTCATGTGTAGAACAAGTGAGTGGTGGAAGGGCATTCAGCTGCCAAGAGACTGTCACCAACTTTTTTTTTAGGTGACTGTACGAGCTGGCAAGACTCGCTCCTGCGGCGCATTCAGCAGTCATTAGTTCCACCTTGACATAGTGGTGGTGTACCTCGCCCGTATCAGCACCTAGCTCTGTGTGCAGCGCGGGGAAAGGTTGAAGACCGCTGGGATAAAACAAGACGCAAGGTAAACTTCATTAAGATATGATAACCAGGATCATAAGTTTTTTTCTTTTATTTTCTTTCACATTTCAAACTATAAAAGTCTCATTCACGAAAAACTGCTCTTCACAAAGGACTGTATTCTGAAACACTTCCGCTCCGCACCTCCACTACTTTCAAAAGACTCGAGGCAGATGAAGGCACACTGGTTTTTGAGTGTTTATACAGTGCTAGTGACAGATTAACAAGATTTCTACATTATTATTAAGAGAAACAGTCTTGAGAAACCGGCTAATCATCTCTGTGGCCTTTAAAAATAGTCATGATGAGAGAGTAGAGTGTTTCTGAATATGGGCGTATTTGGTAAGTTACACGGGTTTTTAAAGATGTAGTTATGGTTCTAGTGATAGATTAACAAGATTTCTACATTATCATTAAGAGAACCCGGCTAATTATTTATGTGGCTTTTAAAAATAGTTGTGTTGAGAGAGCTGAATGCGGGCCAGACACGCACAGCTTAACTACAGCGAGTCAGGAAGGAAAACAAGCTTAAAACCACGAAACAGCTGGGGAAACAAGCACCACGCCCCAAATGTCTCAAAGTAAAGACAGACACATCAGGATTCACGAAAGGAAACTGCATTTCACACAGCCACGGACAGGCAAAGTTAACAAAACTGAGATAGGAAGTAAAACAAGCTTAAAATCATGAAACAGCTGAGGACACAAGCACCACGCCCCAAATGCCTCATGGTAAAGGCAACATTCTCCATTGATAGGCAGAAAAACCGCTCTTCAGGCAGACACGCACCTCTAAATTTAAACAAACTCAGGAAAGAAAACAAGCTTGAAAAAAAAAAAAAATGACAGTGAGGAACATAAGCACCACACCTTAAATACTTCAAAATAAATTGAACATTCTCAACTGAGAGACAGAAAAAATAAATAAATAAATAAATAAATAAATAAAAAAAATAATAATAAAAAAAACCCTGCTCTTTACAGACACGTACAGGTAAACTTAACTAAGGCGAGTCAGAAAGTAAAACAAGCTTAAAGAATCATATAACAGAGCCGGGGACAGAAGCACCTCACCCAAAATGCTTCAAGACAAAGGCAACATTCTCCCTTGATAGACAAACAGCCTCGTCCCAACGATTCATCTAAGGATCTGTTTGTGACGCTAAATTCTCCATAGCTTTGAGTACTCCCTTCAGGACCCGCATGAGACTGGAAAAACTATCCCTCTCCATCTCTGGAACATCTTGGAGAGACGGAAGAACCATATAAACAGCCTGGAGTAAGCGGTAGCAAGTCCACACCACCACAGGCACCGCGTTGAGTTCTTTTTTAAGTCTCCCTTCGTCTAGACCTCATTTTTTTCTTTTCTCTAAACTGCGTGTGTTTGAAGGAGAGACTATCCTGTGTGTTCCTGAAGCTGGCGTTGATGTTAGTGGTTATTCTTTTCAATACTGAGACCACTTCCAGTTCAGATTTGGGTCGGTGAAGGACTTGGAAGGTTATATTTTGGATTTTTGCTATCAATTCCGTGGTTTTTGTTAATGGGAGGGTGGTGTGCGTGCGTGAAAGAGGTGGGTAATTTAGATTTTCTCTTATTTTGGGTTTATCTTCATCGTTTTCGGTCCTTTCACTTCCTTCATTTCCACTCCATTGTCACTATTCACCTATTGATCAGTTCTTCCTTTATTCCCCTTCCTATCTCCCACCTCCACGTCACTCTTGCCTTTCACCTCTTCCGCTCTCTCACACAGTCTATCCATCTCTTCCACCAACACCTCCACCTGTTTCTCCTACTCCACATAATCCATCTCGCTTCTCTCCACTCTCTTCCACTCCTTCCACCCGCCCAGGAGGGAGGTGGAAGAGAGGAGGGCCTCGTGGAGGAGAGAAGTAGGGTGGTAGTGACTCCTGTATCCACTTATCCACCTTCTAAGAACCTGTAATGCATTTTCTGTCTCCTGCGATAGGCGAGTGGATGAGAGAAGAGGTGGATGAGGAAGAATAGGATGTTTTATACTTTCCATACCCTTATTGGAACTCTCAAACGCTATCTTCTTTTTGTGTTTATCGTCCTTTATTTCTGCCTCTTCTGTTTCATCAGCATCGTCTTTTCTTGTTCCTATTTGGGATTGACATATGATTATGACGATGATAATAATAATAGTAATAATAATAATAGTAGTAGTAGTAATCCAGTGCCCAGTGCCTGCAGGAGGGGGTGAAGGTGGTGCTGATCAGAAAGGGATCAAGGAGTAACTGCAGAAGGAGGTGGTGTAGGTGGTGGTGGTGGTGTATAAAGGAAGAGATGAAGGGTAACTGCAGGAGGTAGTGACTGGAAAGGGATGGTGTGTTCTGGTGACATCAAGAAACACAGCTGCCCACACTGAACTACAGACATCTGGAATGACTTAAGTGAAGATGTGCTTATGATGTTGTGCTAATTTGCTGCCAGATGACAATACTCCGTAAGTGCAAAATAGTGAAATGAAAGCTTTAAAACATACTCCAGAGCTAGGTGAAGACAACCAGGCAAACACAAAACAGGCAAACACAAAACAGGCAGACACAACCAGGCAGACACAACCAGGCAAATACAGCAAGGCAAACACAGCAAGGCAAACACAGCAAGGCAAACACAACCAGGCAAACACAACCAGGCAAGCACAACTAGGGTCATTCTACCATTACGGTCGTTTCGCTCGGAGGTAACTTACGGGTGTACTCTTACCTCTTATCTATATCTCTACGTTCTGTTGCTGCTGTGGTAGACTGTCACCGTTCTTCTCCTAAATCTATTAACAGTGGTGTTCCTCAAGGTTCTGTCTTGTCACCCACTCTCTTCTTATTATTCATTAATGATCTTCTAAACCAAACTTCTTGTCCTATCCACTCCTATGCTGATGATACCACCCTGCACTTTTCCACGTCTTTTCATAGACGTCCAACCCTTCAGGAGGTAAACATATCACGCAGGGAAACCACAGAACGCCTGACTTCTGATCTTTCTAAAATTTCTGATTGGGGCAGAGCAAACTTGGTATTGTTCAATGCCTCAAAAACTCAATTCCTCCATCTATCAACTCGACACAATCTTCCAGACAACTATCCCCTCTTCTTCAATGACACTCAACTGTCCCCCTCTTCTACACTGAACATCCTCGGTCTGTCCTTTACTTATAATCTGAACTGGAAACTTCACATCTCATCTCTAGCTAAAACAGCTTCTATGAAGTTAGGTGTTCTGAGACGTCTCCGCCAGTTTTTCTCACCCCCCCAGCTGCTAACTCTGTACAAGGGCCTTATCCGTCCATGTATGGAGTATGCTTCACATGTCTGGGGGGGTTCCACTCATACTGCTCTTCTAGACAGGGTGGAATCAAAAGCTTTTCGTCTCATCAACTCCTCTCCTCTAACTGACTGTCTTCAGCCCCTCTCTCACCGCCGCAATGTTGCATATCTAGCTGTCTTCTACCGCTATTTACATGCCAACTGCTGTAATGTTGCATCTTTAGCTGTCTTCTACCACTATTTTCATGCTAACTACTCTTCTGATCTTACTAACTACATGCCTCCCTTCCTCCCGCGGCCTCGCTGCAAGAAACTCTTCTTTCTCTCATCCCTGTTTTGTCCACCTCTAATGCAAGAGTTAACCAGCATTCTCAATTATTCATCCCTTTCTCTGGTAAACTCTGGAACTCCCTGCCTGCTTCTGTATTTTCACCTTCCCATGACTTGAATTCTGTTCTTTGGAAGCTTGATATTATCATCTTTAAGAGGAAGGGTTAACTCATAATGCCCATCCTTCAGCAAATGTACTCCTTCTTCCATCTTACTCACAAACCTTTTATCTTCATATGATAATGGAGTGTCACCTGACTTTCCATCACCGAAGTCAAATTCAAACATATCCCTCACATGAGAAGGATTAATCTATTCTGGTTTTAGTTGGAACCACTAAGAAATTAATGCTCTTTTCTTCATTAATTTCTACTTCTTGTGTCACTGTTCTGCAGACTACCATTGTATCCTCCACTGGACTTGCATAAGGAGAGATTCTATCAATGATCCCCCAACCTAGCTCTGTTCTACATGCATAGGGATGCTTCTTACTATCACCTGCTATTTGCTCTTCTGCCATAATGGCTTCTGCACAATCAAGAACAATGAGGAGTCCTATGTCAACATTTGGGTCATATTTCATTAGTTTGTCAGAGATCGCCTTCAAGTGGGGCCAGTTACAAGCAGTCTTGGGCCTTGGCATCTGACTTTATCTAGCTGAAATGTTTTCTGTTGAATATGCTGAAGGGATTGATATTTCCACTTCTTCATTATAACCTCTCACTTTAAGTCCATGAACTTTGATAGAATCAGTGATTTGTTTTTCACTTATTGTGTGAATGTTAAGTGACATTGGTGGGCTGCTGACTTCCAATTTATCCAGAGTACTTTCCTTGATGAATGATGCATCAGACTGCTTATCCAGCAGTCCATGCAGTACTGGAATAGCTGGGAGAGAAGCTGGGAGTGGCTAAGAGAGGCTGGGAATGGCTGGGAGAGCCTGGTAATGGGTGGGGGAGAAGAGGCTGGGAGAGAAGTGGCTGTGAATGGCTTTGTATGGCTGGGAGAGGCTGGGAGGGGTGTGGTTGAAAATTGATGGGGAGGATCACCTTTGTGTGTCCGGGGTAGGAGTGGCTTTGAGAGGCAGGGAGGGCAGTGGGTGGAAATGGCTGGGGGAGATGGGGATGGGAGAGACTGTGAGGGCATTGGTTAGGAATGGCTGGGAGAGGAGTTGCTGGGAATGGCTGTTAGGGGAGTGTCTGGAATTGGCTGCGAAAGGAGTATCTGGTAATGGTTGGGAGAGGAATGGTTGGTAACGGCTGGGAGGACAGTGTCTGGGAATGGCTGGCGGAGGAGTGGCTGGGAGAGAAGTGGCTGGGAAAGGAATGGCTGGGAATGACTGGGGGATGAGTAGCTGGGAATGACTGGGGGATTAGTGGCTGGGAGAGAAGTGGCTGGGAAAGGAGTGGCTGGGAATGACTAGGGAAGGAGTTGCTTGGAATGGCTGAGGGAGAAGTAGCTGGGAGAGACTGGGAGAGGAGTGGCTGGGAATGCCTGGGAGAGAAGTGGCTTGGAATTGCTGGGAGAAGAGAGGCTAGGAATGGCTAGGAGAGGAGAGGAGAGGAGTGGCTGTGAATTGCTTGGAGAAAAGAGGCTAGGAATCCTGGGAGAGGAGTGGCTGGGAATGACTGGGAGAGGAGTGGCTAGGAATGGGTGGGAGAGGAATGGTTATAGGAATGGCTTGGAGAGGAATGGCTCCTCTCCCAGCCATTTCCAGTCACTCTTCTCACAGCCATTTTTAGCCTCTCCTCTTCCAGCAATTCCCAGCCACTCCTTTCTCTGCCATTCACAGTCACTTCTCTCCCATCCATTTCCAGCCTCTCCCAGCCATTGCCAGCCACTCCTCCTCCTGCCATTACTAGCCACTCCTCTCTAACCCACTCCTTTCCCAGCTATTCTCAGCAACTCCTTTCCCATCTATTCCCAACCACTCCTTTTCCAGCCATTCACAGCCACTCCTCTCCCATCCATTCCCAGCCATTCAACAGTCACTCACTTCATCAATTCTTCTTAATTCTACTCAATGGCAAATCTTTAAGAACAGAGTGAAAATCTTTCTTCATAACACTTTCTATAACTTCTTTAATGGCTGGGATTATGATACCCTCACCAATAGTGTGTACCTTTCCTTTCTTTGCTTTCATGAGGGAGATGTTATATGAAGCTCTTAAACCTCCTTCAGTATCACCACTGACGGGTGCTTTGAAAAGAGTCTTGATATTTGATCGACTTTTGAGTTTTTCTTTCAGTGTCTTGAAATAGTCAAGGTCTTTGTTTTTCTTATCACAGTGAACCGTTTCAAGGTGGTGCTTCATCTTTGCAGGCTTCATGGCATCATTACTGAAAGTCTTTTCACACAAGTGACACAATGGCATGGTGTCATTGGTTAATGAAGTAATGAATCCATATTTCAAATATTTCTGAGAACACTGACGCCATTTCTTCTTAGCAGCAACGACAGCCATTGTGCTTGTTACGCACAGTTTTCAATGCGTCACAATAATCAGTTCACGGACCACACTTACGGGAGCTGAGCGTGCGCTGAACTAATGTGTGCGAGACAGAGAGAGAGACGTAGGCGGAGTGGGGTGGGGTGGGGTGGGGTAGGGATACGTTCACTGGCTCAGTACGAGACAGAGACAAGAATGCATTATGTACAGACCCTTGTACAGACCGGAGAGATGCGAGACACAATGAGGGGGAGGGATTGGTTGAAGGTAGTGTTGCCAGCACTGCTGAAATTTCTGAAGATTCACTGACAATTTGACCTATTGTTTGAATTCAAGAAATTATTATAATTAAAAATAATAGTGATAATTATGTCTGGTAATAGATTTTTGCAAATTATTTTTGAGAATTTCTAATCAGAGGTTTCAACGGTCCCTTAGACCCCAGCAGTAAATATTCATCGATCCCTTGGTTATTCATTGACCTCTTTTTGACCCCCTAATTATTCATTGACCCCATTTTGACCCACTGATTATTCATTGACCCTCTCCAAACCCCCTGGTTATTCATTGACCCCCTTTTGACCCCCTTGGTTATTCGTTGACCCCCTTTCAATCCCCTAATTATTCATTGACCCCTTGGATGGTCCCATCAACCCCTGAGGATCGATATTGACCACTTTGAGAACCCCTGCTGTATGTGCTGGTGCTGGTGGTGGTGGTGGTGGTTCCCTGCAAATCATTAAAAGGGGATGGTTTTTTTACTTATTTCTGTTGTTTTATTGTTTCTTTGTTGTTGTTATCCTATGTGTGATTATGGATTTTCTTTATATATGTGTGTGTGTGTGTGTGTGTGTGTGCGTGTGTGTGTGTGTGTGTGTGTGTGTGTGTGTAGATGGCTCTCCTACAGTGCTGTCATCAAGAGGATGCTGGAACAATGGGGTGCTCTGCAGCTCTTTTTCACAGACTTACACAATCAGCAGAGTAAGAGCTATTCACACGCACTAAAGAATGCTTATGAACTATTGCATAGTCCTTTTGTTAGACTATATTATTGCTTCTTTGAATCAGTGTTGCCCAGATTCACCCACTTTAACCTTCATTTTCAAAGTGAAAGAGTTGTGAAAAATGCACGTCATAGTCAAGTTTGTAGTCTGTACAAGGATATACTGTTGACGTTCATGAAGAGAGACAGTGTGATGAAGCAACCGCTCGGTAATAATGAACCAAGAAATGAGCGTGAATGGAATATGCTGAAACAGGTGTACTTAGGAGCTTCGGTGCCTGAAAGAGTAACGAGTACTCTTGATCTGTATAAGGATAGAGACGAAATGACTGAATTCCAGAAGAGATACAGATCTTTCCTTGTCACAGCTGCAGAACAGATCAAGAAGAGACTTGATTTTGAGGACCCAGTTCTCTCAATACTGTCTATCTTGGAGCCAGCCTACGTCCTGGGTAAGAAAGAAGTAAACGAATCTAGTCTGGTTACTTAGGCAGTTCATCTTCCACACATAATTGGTGGAGATGATGCCACACTGCAGCAACTGGATGACGAATGGAGGAAGGTTGAGTTTGAAGATCTCCCAGAAAACATCATGAGTGGGGGGAAGGAAATGGAAAAATAAAAGATAAAGCTCCTGATTTGTTTTGGGGTGAGATAAGGCTGATTCTGGATAGTGAGGGATGCTCTAAGTGCAAGTGTGTGTCTGCCTTTGCGCTAGCATGCCTTTCATTGCCCCATGTAAATGCAGATTGGAAAAGATGTTTTTGGGACATAAACAGAATGAGAACTGAAGACAGAAACAAACTCAAAACAGAATCAGTAAGAGACATTTTTTTAGCAAAACAATCTGTAACAAGCAAAGGAAACCGTAACTGGACCTCATCCCAGCCATCCAGGAGCATGATAAGGAGCATCACTTCCCAAGGGCTATATCCAACTGGTGTAGAAAGTGACCCAAACTCTCCAAAAATCCACGGTGACTCAGCCATTCACCTACAAAATGGTGAGTATATGATAGCGTCTCGTAACATGCAATGCTTCTCAGAACTTATATCAAATGCCTAACAAAAAACTTTTTGGTGTCTAGTGTTTCAATGGTATATTTTGTGATATTTTGCAGAACTGACAAAAAAATAGGTGAATCTTGGTGTATGATAATCTAGCACAAAATACGATAATTTTTATGGGTGTGTACGATAATTTCGGGACAAATCTGGGAACACTGGTCATTCACGGCCAAGTTGCGCTCAGACAAAGATGAGCAGGAAGGTAACCGAGGTAAATACTTTAATTTTGTAGTAAAAATTGATTGTCATATTGCCAAGTTGATTGCATGTATTGTTAATGAATACTGTAATATGTTGAAAATTTCATATCAGTACATAATGTTATTTTATAGGAAATTTAGACTAAGAACTTGTTCGCATTTGTTACAGTCATGCCTACCTCATCAATAAATGTTAGAGAGAGAGAGAGAGAGAGAGAGAGAGAGAGAGAGAGAGAGAGAGAGAGAGAGAGAGAGAGAGAGAGAGAGAGAGAGCTGCAGCTGCCTTTCCTCGACCCTATGATGATGTGTGTGATCAGTAAAATTGATTACCTAAGAGCTAATGAAGACCTGCTGGTGTAGCTACAAAGATTAGACAAATACAAGAAATTAGACAAATTAAAATATTAGACAAATAAACATTGAAACTTATGTAGAATCTAGAACTTCTAGTAATATTGATAGACTCGCCTACTTAAACAAGTATACAACTGGTGAAGCAAAGGATGCTATTAAAATGTTAATGTACCTTAACTGATGCTGACTATGGGCAGGCAAAGAAAACTTTTAGGGAGAGATTTGGAAACAAAAGTATCATAGCTGATGCTTACACAAGAAAGTTAATGAATTGGCCACCAGTCTCTAAGCATAATGGTCTGGCCTTAACAGTATTCTTGGATTTTTTAAAGTGCTGTCTAGCTGCAATAAAACACTCTTCTCACTTGTAATTTCTGGACGACCCTAGGGAGCAGAGAAAGGTACTAACAAAACTCCCTGATCATATGGTTTATGACTGGAGAAAACAAGTGATGACATATCTCGACACTAACAGTAACAGCAGCACTCCTAGTAGTGATGATGAGTTTTGGTACTTCACACGCTTAAAATCAATGAAATATTACTTTTCTAATAATGTCGTTTAATTTTAATATATAGGATGGTTTTCATGCATTTTGACGTTTTGGTACCTAACAAGCTTAAAAAGGGTCAAATTACATTGGTCGTGTTTCTTCATACCTTACAAGGTACCTAACAAGATAAACAAAACAAAATGAAAATACACGTTTTTTATAATGTTCTGTTACTCCAGTTAGAGTGCTATTCACGCGTTTTAACGTTTTAGCTCAAAACACACACCTTTCTGGTAATATCGTTTCTTTCCCCCCAAATAACGTACTTTACGTGGATTTTGGTGTTTTGGTACCTCTCACGGTCAAAAACATTCAAATTACATTATTTTGGTAATGTTATTATGAATCTTTATATAGGGTTTTTTGCAAGTATTTCTGCGTGTTGGTACGTAAAAATCCAGGACATAACATGGCGAAAAAAAAAACTTTCAAAATAAATGTTTTTGGTAAGATTGTTCGTTTTCTCCATATCAGGTGCTATTCACACGTTTTAGTTTTTTTTGTATCTAAGAAGCTCAAGAAAACTTTTAATACACGTTTCTGGTTATATCGTTTCGTTTCTCCATATAGGGTAATTTCCATGCATTTCGACGTTTTGGTATCTCACTCCGTAAAAAAAAAAAAAAAAAACAATGAAATTAAACGTTTTGGTATGGTTATTATGTTTCTTAATATAGGTCGTTTTGTATGCATTTTATTGGTTTTCGTATATAGAAGAACAAATGACACGTGTTTGGCACTGTTATTTTGTTTTCCAATATATGGTGTTTCCCATGTTTTCAGCGTCTTTGTGCATAAAACACTCAAAAACACAAAAAAAAACACGATTCTATTAATGTCGTTTCATTTCCTTATATTTGATAGTTTGCGTGCATTTGTTGCTTTTTGGTACCTAACAATCTTAATAACAGACAAAATTACACGTTTCTGGTCATGCTCTTCTGTTTCTTCATAAAGGTGCTTTGCATGCTTTTTGACGTTTTGGAATCTACCAAGGTGAAAAATACTTACTATACACATTCATCGTAATGTTCTGTTTCTCCATAATGAGTGCTATTATAACGTTTTAGCGTTTTGGTAGCTAAGAAGCTCAAAAACACTTACAAAGTACGTTTCTGGTAAAAATCTCTTCGTTTCTTCATATAGGGTATTTTGTATGAATTTTGGTGTTTGGGTTCCTCACACTCAAATTATATGTTTTTGGGAATATTATTCATTTCTTCATATACGCTGTTTTTCATGTATTTTCTTTTTTTTTTCGTATTGGCACATGAGTCTGAATTCCCTCTATAAGGTGGCTTCCATGGAATTTGGCGTTTTAGCTTAAAAACAATCATAATACAATTTTTGGTGATGTTGAGTTATTTCATAATGAGGGATTTCATGAATTTTTGCGTTTGGTACCTAAAAAGGTAAAAAAAACACTCAAAATAACGTTTTCGTTATTTACACGTGCTATTTACACGTTTTAGCGGTACCTAAAATCCTGGAAAACATTCCTAACACCAGTTTATGGTAATATCGTTTTGTTTCCCCATATAGGGTATTTTGCATGCATTTTTGCGTTTTGGTTCCTTACATCGTCATAAACACTCAAATTACACCTTATTGGTAATGTTGTTTCTTTATATAGTGTGTTTTGCATACTTTTTAGCGTTTTTATACGAATCTCAAAAACCCTCAAAAGAAATGTGTTTGGTAATGTTATTTTGTCTTCGTTTCCAAATTTGCAAGCATTTTGACGTGTTGGTACCTAATAAACTTAAAAACAGTAAAATTACACTTTTTTTTGGTCATGCTCTATTTTTTTGTATAGGGTGCTTGACATACATTTTGGCATTTCGATATATGGTGAAAACACTAAAAATACACGTTTTTGGCAAAGTTGTTCTGTTTCTTAATATAGAGTGCTACACGCACATTTTAGTGTCTTGGTACCTAACAATCTCAAAAACTTTCATAGGACACGTTTCTGGTAATATCATTTCGTTTATCCATATAGGGTACTTTACATGCATTTTGGAGTTTTGGTATCTCACACGGTATCTCAACACGGTTGGTAAAGTTATTTTCTTTCTTTATATAGGGTGTTTTCCATCGCTAAAAAGCATGGAAGTCATCCTAAATGGAATACAAAACATTACAAAAAACGTGTATTTTGAGTGTTTTAGAACTTCTTACGTACCAAAACGGTAAAACGCATGCAAAACACTTTATGGAGAAAATATTCAATTTACCAAAAAACAAGTATTTTGAGTGTTTTTGAGCTTCATATGTAGGAAAACCTTACTTTATATTGTACAGTATATGGTGAAACGAAAAGACATTACAAAAAAACGTGTATTATGAGTGTTTTTGAGTTATGAGGTACCAAAACTAGAAAAACGCGTCAGAAACACTTTATATGGAAAAACGAAAAAAAAAGCGTGTATTTTGATTGTTTTCACACTGTTACATACCGACTCGCCAAAATGACTGCAGTCTCTTATATTAGAAAACGAAATGACATTATAAGGAACATATCTTTTGAATGTTTTATGCGTATTAGGAACTAAAACGCTTAAAAGCATGGAAAGCACCCTATGTAATAGTGAAAAAAAAAAGCGTGTCTTTTGAGTGTTTTCAGGTTCTTACGCAACAGACCGCTGAAACGCATGGAAAACTTGGAGAAAAGAATACTATTACTAAAAACAAGGATGTTAAGTGTTCTGAGCTTGTTAGGCAGAAAACGCCAATATGCATGGAAGACACCATATATGGGGAAAGGAAAAAACATTACGAAAAACTTGCATTATAAATGTCTTTGAGCTTCTTAGATATAATAACGTGAAAACACTTTAATAACACTCTATATGAAGAAACAGAATAACATTACCAAAAAAACGCGTATTTTGTGTGTTTTTTTGGAAAAGAAACGACATTTCCAAGACGGTGTCTTTTGAGTGTTTATGCAACCAAAGTACGTTATATGTAGAATAAAAAAAGATATTACCTGAAAAGTGAATTTTGAGTGTTTTTGAGATTCTTTGGTGCCAAAACGCTAAAATGTATGAATAACACTCTATGTTTTTGGTGTAAGTTATCATAACGCCAAAAGGCATGCAAAGCACCCTATCTGGGGAAAGAAAACGAGATTTCCAGAAACGTGCCTTTTTAATGCTTATGAATGTACTAGGAACTAAAACACTGGAAAGCATGGAAAACAACCTGTATGGGAATTAAAAACATTACAAAAAATGTATTTTTTTAGTGTTTTTCAGCTTTTTATGTACCATAATGATAAAACACATGCAAAACACCTTTTATGTAGAAACATTGATATTATAAAAAAAAAAAAGGTACTTTGAATGTTTTTGAGTTTGTTACGTAGAAAAATGCCAAATAAAAAAAGCATACAAAGTACTCTATATGTAGAAACGAAAAACATTACAAGAAACGTGTATTATGAGCTTTTGAGCTTCATAAGTAATAACACACTAGAACGCATGAATAGCACTTTATATAGAAAAAAAACTGAAAAACATTACCATATGTAGAAACGAAAAACATTACAAGAAACGTGTATTATGAGTTTTTGAGCTTTATAAGTAATAACACGCTAGAACGCATGAATAGCACTTTATATAGATAAATAGAACAACATTACCAAAAACAAGTATTTATGAGTGTTTCTAAGATTATGTAAAAAAAAAAAACGCCAAAATGCATGCAAAGATCCCTATATGAGGTAATGAAAAAAATTACGAGAAACGTGTATTATGAGTGTTTTTCTTTTTAGTTTCTTAGTTAACAACACGCTAGAACGCATGAAGAGCACTCTATATAGAGAAACGGAATAACACAAAACGTGTATTTTGAGTGTATTTCACATTGTTAGGTGCCATAATGCCAACATGCATGCATAATACATTATATTAAAAACCAAAACAATATTTCAAGACGGTTGTTTTGAGTGTTTATGAGTGTCTTCAGCACCAAACCGCTAAAAAGCATGGAAATGGCATTGGAAAAGCATTGGAAAAACTCTAAAGAGTATGCAAAACACCCTATATAAAGAAACATAACATTACCAATAAGGTGTAGTTTGAGTGTTTATGACGATGTAAGGAACCAAAACGCAAAAATGCATGCAAAGTACCCTATATGGGGAAAAAAAAAACGATATTACCATAAACTGGTGTTATGAGTGTTTTCCAGGATTTTAGGTACCAAACCGCTAAAACGTGTAAATAGCACGTGTAAATAACGAAAACGTTATTTTGAGTGTTTTTTTTATATTTTTTTTATTAAGGTACCAAACGCCAAAATTCATGCATATCCCCCATTATGAAATAACTAAACATCACCAAAACTTGTATCATGAATGTTTTTAAGCTAAAACGCCAAATTCCATGGAAGCCATAATGTCTTTTCATCTCTACATATTAAGTACTTTTATTGCATTTTGGCGTTTTTCTACGTAACAATCCCCAAAACATTCGAAACACACGTGTTTCGAACACATAATTTTCTTTTTCTCTTTATAAGGTGTTTTACATACGTTGAATGGTTTTCTTACGCAAGTAGCTGAAAAACACTCAAAAAGACAATTTTTTGGTACTGTTGTTTGTTATACCCCATTGGGTGCTTTCCATGATTTTTAACGTTTTGGTGCCTAACACGTTCATAAGCACTAAAAAGTTACGTTTCTGAAAATGTTTCCTTTTCAAATTGTTTCCCATGTATAATTCTTTTTTTTTTTTTTTTTGGTACCAGTCAATGTGTTACCAGTCAGGGTGTTTTTGCGTTTTGTTTCTTTAGAAGCTCAAAAACACTCATAATACACGTTTCTCGTTATGTCCTTTCGTTTCGCAATATAGGGAACTTTCAATTCATTTTCTGCTTTTTTATGTAAGAAGCTCAAAAAAAAAAAAAAACTCAAAATACACGTATCAGTCAGTGTTACTCTGTTCCTACATAAAGGGAGTTTTGCATATGTTTTAGCGTTTTAGTACATAAAAAAAATAAAATACACTTAAAAGACACGTTTTGGTAGTTTTTTTTTCTATTACCACATAGAGTTATTTCCATGCTTTTTACTGTTTTGGTATCTAACATGCACAAAAACACTCAAAAGACACGTTGCTTGCAATATCGTTTTGTTTGTTCACATGGAGTGACTTTTCGGTACCTATCAAGGCAAAAAACACTGAAAAAATCCGTTTTTGGTAATGTGTGATATATTTCTCCAAAAAAAAAAAAAATGTTAATCACGCGTTTTAGCAATTTGGTAAGTAATAAAAACAAAAACACTCATAATACACGTTTCTCATAATATCTTTTCATTTCCTCATTTAGGGTGCTTTCCATGCATTTTGGCGTCCTTGTAAGTAATAAGCTAAGATAAAAAAACAGAAAATATATCTCTTTGGTAATATTTCTTATCAAATACTATTCACGCGTTTTAGGATTTTGGTACCTAAAAACCTCAAAAAAATATCATAATAAACATTTTTCGAAATGTCCCTTCGTTTCCCCATGTGGTTTTATTTTCAAGGCATCTTAACGTTTTTGTACGTAACAAGCTCAAAAACACTCAAAATACACGTTGTCATTAAAGTTATTCTGTCTCTCAATAAAATGTGTTTTGTATGGATCTTAGTGTCTCGGTAAGTAAGCTCAAAAACAATAAAAAGAAACATTTATGACAATGTTGTTTTGTTTTCCCATAAAGGGTGCTTTCCATGCATTTTAGCGATTTGGTGCCTTAAACATTCATAAACATTCAAAAGACGCTTTTTTTTCTGGAAATGTCATTTTGTTTTCCTCATATAGATTGTTTATCATTGATTTTGGCATTTTCATACCTAACAATGTGAAATACACTGAAAATACACGTGTTCGATAATGATAATTTATTTCTTGATATAGAGAGCTATTCATGCCTATAAGCTATTTTGCTACCTAATAATCTGAAAAACTCTCATAATACACGTTTCTCGTAATGCTTATTACTTTCCCCATATAGAGTACTTTTAATGCATTTTGACATTTGTTAAATTACAATCTCATAATACACGTTTTTTTTTTTCGTAAAGTTATACTGTTTCTCCTTTTTTTTTTGTATGCGTTTCAGTGTTTTGGTACGTACCTAGCCCCGAAAAAAGATAAAAAAAACATGAACGAAGATGTTTTTTTGGTAAAGTTATCTTGTTTTCTCATACAGAGTGCTTTCCATGCTTTCTTTTTAAGCGATTTGTTGCCTTACACCCTCATAAACACTCAAAGAACACGTTTCTGGAAAACTCGTTTCCTTTCCCTATATATGGTGCTTTGTATGTATTTTCCCATTTTATTACCCAACAATATGAAATACACTCAAGATACACGTTTTTGTAATGTACATTTTTTTTTTTTTCCAAATAGAATGCTATTCATGCGTTTTAGCGTTTGTAACCAAGAAGCTTAAAACACTCAATACACGTTTCTCGTATTTTTTTTTTCTTTTTTTCATTTGTCCATATTGGGTGTTTTGTATGTATTTTAACGGTTTTTTTTTTCTACGTAACATGCTCAAAACACTCAAAATACTTGTTTTTGGTAATGTTGTTATGTTTCTCTATAATGGGTGTTTCGTATGCGTTTTAGCGTTTTGTTAGATAAGTAGCTCAAAACACTGAAATCCGACGTTTTTGTTGATATTGTTTTCTAGTACAATATATGGTGCTCTCCATTCTTTTTAGCGTTGTGGTGCCAAACTACTTAAGAAAAAAAAAATGCATTTCTTGTAATGTAATTTCGTTCCTTAACAGAAGGGGCTATGCATGCACTTCGCCTTTTTGATATTTTACAATGTAAAAAAAAAATCAAAATACACGTTTTTGCTAATGTTGTTCTGTTTCTGCTTATAGAGTGCTATTCGTGCGTTTTGTCGTTTTGGTATCTAAAAATCTCAAAAACATTCAAAATATAGTTTCTTGTAAAGTCTTTTCGTTTCCTCATATAAGGTATTTTGCATGCATTTTGGCGTTTTTCCATGTGAAATACACTCAAAACACACATCTTTTATTATGTTGTTCTGTTTCTAAATATCAAGTGCTATTCTCGCGTTTAAGCGTTTTATTTCCTAAGAAGCTCAAAAAACACTCTTAATACCCGTTTTACGCAATGTATTCTTTCGCAATGTAGGGTACTTTTAATGTATTTTGGCGTTTATCTATGTAACACGCTTAAAAACGTAAAAAAAAAATAAATAAATTTTTGGGGTAAATTTGTAATGTTTTCTCCTTAAAGTGATTTTTGTAAGCGTTTTAGGATTTTGGTACATAAGTAGCTGAAAACACTGAATAGAGACGCTTTTGGCAATGTTGTTTTGTTTTCCCATATATGGTGCTTTCCATGCTTTTTAGCGCTTTGGTGCCCGGCACGCTCATAAATACTAAAAAGAAATGTTTCTGGAAATGTCATTTCGTTTTACTTTAGAGGGGACTCTGCATACATTTTGGGCTTTGGGTACCTAACAAGGTGAAAAACTCTCAAAATACGTTGTTCTGTTTCTCTATATAGAGTGTTATTTATATCTTTTATCATTTTGGTACCTAAGAAGCTCAAAAACAATCGTAATACACGTTTCTCTTAATGTTTTTCGTTTCTCCAAATAGGTTCTTTCCATGGATTTTGGTGTTTTTTTTTTTTTTTTGCTTAAGCTTAAAATACTCAAAACACTTTTTTTTTCCTTTTAATTTTATTGTTTTATTCATAAATGGCGTTTTGCATGCGTTTTTGCGTGTTTGTAAATAATTAGTGCAGAGACTAAAAAGACATTTTTCGAAACGTTATTTGATTTTTACATAGAGGGTGTCTTTCATGCTTTTTAACGTTTTGGTACCAATCACGATCATAAACACTCAAAAACATATTTCTGGAAATGTTTTCTTTCCCCATATCGGGTGCTTTGCATGCATTTTGGCCTTTTGGCATCTTTTTTTGCTTATGATCTTTTCTATATATACCGTGTTTTTTTATGCGTTTTAGCGTTTTGGCACGTAAGAAGCTCAAAAACACTCATAATACACGTTTGTCGCAATGTCCTTTTCATCCATATAAGGTACATGGCGTTCTTGTATGTAAGAAGCTGTAAAACACTCAAAATATTTGTTTTAGTAGGTTATTTTTTTCCTTGTAAAGAGTATTTTCCATGCGTTTTAGCGTTCTGGTTCGTAAGTAGCGCAAAAACAGTTGAAAGACACGATTTTGATGATGATGTTTTGTTTTCGCATATAGTGTGTTTTCCTTATTTTTAGCATTTTATTTCCTATCACGCTCATAAACACTAAAGACACGTTTCGGCAAATGTCGTTTCTTTTCCCAATATGGATTGTTTTGTATGCATTTTGGCATTTGGTTATCTGACAATATGAAAAAGACTCAAAACACATGTTTTTATAATGTTCTTTTTCTCCAAATAGAGTTATTAAATTGTTTTTTGCGTTTTTGTTACATAAAGAGATAAAAAAAAACACGTTTATCTCATTGTCTTTTCGTTTTCCCATATAGAGAACTTTGCATGCATTTTGGCGTTTTTCTATGTAACAAGCTCAACACCTTCCCACAGGCACCTTCGCTTAGGGGGATCCTAAGGAGGGATTGGAGTGATAGGACAAGATAAAGATATGAGATTGTGATCGGAGCCCAACGGAGAAGAAAGGGTGACAGCATAAGCAAAAGAATCAAATAAAATAAAATAAAATAAAATAAAATAAAATAAAAATAAAAATATGAATTTGCGTTTCTTGTAATGTCATTTCCTTTCCACACATAAGAGCCTTTGCAAGCATTTTGACGTTTTGATATCTAAAAATGTGAAAGACACTCAAAATGCACGTTTTTGGTAATGATCTGTTACTCCAAATAGAATACTATTAACGTGTTTTTTTTTGCATTTTGGTACCTAAGAAGCTCGAAAACATTAATAATACACGTATCTCGTAATGTCTTTTCGTTTCCCCATGTAGGCATGCATGCATTTATGTGTTTTCTACGTTACAAGCTAGAAAACACTCAAAATACATATATTTGTTAATGTCTTTTGGATTCTCCTTAAAGCGAGTTATGCATGCGTTTTATGTGTTTTGCAAAGCTTTTTCGCGATTTGGTACCTAAGAAGATTAAAAACACTCTTAATACACTTTTCTCGTAAATTTTCTTTAGTTTTCCAATATAGGATATTTTACATGCATGTTGGTGTTTTTGCACGTTACAAATTCAAAAACACTCAAAATACTTGTTTTTTGTAATGTTATTCTGCTTCTCCATTAAGGGTGTTTTGCATGCGCTTAAGCGTTTTGGTACGTAACTAGCTTAAAAATAATAGAAAGAGACGTTTTTGGTAATGTTGTTTTGTTTTCCCATACAGGTTACCTTCAATGTTTTTCATAATTTTAGTGGCTAACACGCCAATAAACACTCGAAGGACATGGTTATTGAAATATCGTTTCGTTTCACCATAGCTGGTGCTTTGCATGCATTTTGCTGTATTGGTACTAACAGTGTGAAAAACATTCAAATCACAGATGTTGTTTTGTTTCTCCATATACAATGCTATTCATGCGTTTTACCGTTTTTGTAGCTGAGAAACTCTAAAACACTGAAAATTCGCCTGTCGTGATATTCTTGTTTCCCCATATCGTATACTTTCCATACATTTTGGTGGTTATGAACGTAACAAGTTGAAAAACTCTCAAAATACACGTTTTAGGAAAATTTATTCTTGTTTCTGTATAAAAGATGTTTTACATGCGTTTTAGAGTTTTGGTACGTAAATAACTAAAAAAAAAAAAGCACTCAAAAGACACGTTTTTGATAACTATTTTTCCCCATATAGTGTCCTTTTCATGCTTTTATTTTTTTTTTTTACGATTTAATTCCTAACACGCCCACAGAGACTCAAAAGACATGTTTCTGGAAATGTGGTTTCGTTTCAAAATACACGCTTTAAAAGATACTAAAAAGGCATGTTTCTGGATATGGGATAATGTTCTTTCGTTACCCCACATAGGGTATTTTCCATGCATTTTGCCATTTATTTGCGTAACAAGAATAAAATCTCTCAAAATACTTCTCTTTGATAATTTTATTCTTGCTCCATAAAAAGTGTTTTTGCATGCACTGTAGGGTTTGGTACGTAAGAAACTCAAAACACTCAAACGACACGTTTTTCGTAATGTTTGATTTTTCCCATATTGTGTTTTGGTGCCTAAGATGCTCATAAACATTCAAAACACAAGCTTTTGGAAATGATCGTTTCTGAGTAAAAGTTCCCTTACATGCATTTAGGCATTTTGGTACCTAGCAATAAAAAAAAAAAAAAAAGAAAAGAAAAAAAAATCAATATACACGTTTATGGTAATGTTGTTCCGTCCCTCCATACAGAGTGCTAGGTTTTTGCGTTTTGGTACCTAAGAAGCTCAAAAACATTTATGATAAATGTTTCTTATAATGTCTTTTCGTTATTCCATGCAGGGTACTTTGAATGGATTTTGGCGTTTTTGTACCTAACAGTGTGAACAACACTCAAAATACACATTTGTTCTTGTTCTCTCTGCGGTGTTGGTGGTGAGAATGAAGTTTTTTTTTTTTTTTTTTTTTTTTTTTTTTAGCAAATAGAGAGGGTTAGGATCGTAGTTGGAAGATAAAAGAGAGAAAGTGAAAATAGTAGGAGAAAGAAAGTTGGTGGCCTGCCCACCTTGGTGTGTTGTTAGTAAGTGTTAAATGTTTTGTGTTTGGTGGGTGTTGGGGTGCTTGTATATATTGTTACGTGTGAGCATACACTGAACTCTAGGGGATGGACCATGAAGGGGTGTTGCTCACACTAACAATGGAAGGGTTAAAAGAAAAGAGAAAAGGAGACATTTTAACTGCTATTTAATATCTTAAAGTTAAATTAAGTAACAATACAAAATTGAAGATTATTTAAGTAAGTAAAAGTAAGTAACAAGGAGTGGCAATCTGAACTGGACTGAATAACTTAAAAGACTGGTTCAGTTAATAACTTAAGCCAAGTTAGTAAATGCATATATATACAAATTACAAAAATAAACACCTTTACATATACATAATAGAAAATAAATATAAATGTGTTTGTGTGTGTGTGTGTGGGTGTGTAACACTGGTGTAACTCTTACCACCGCTCTCGAGTGTATATGAGGCTCCCAGCGTATGCCAAGGCGACCTCAGAGCTGTAGCGACCCTTGGAGGAGACTGAAGCTCGATGGAACTCCACCCCTTGTTATCGGCTTGGTAGCCTGCTAGAGGTCACGTATCCAGTATGCCTCAAGCTATACACGTGGCAGCGCCACGAGTTGAGAGGCAGGCACCTGGTTCCGTGGTAGAGTAGTCACGTGTGTGACATTCCCCCCTTCTTAGGATGACGCAGAAGGAATGACTCTGCGTCATTAGAGAAGTGAGGTGGTTCCTGTCCCGTGAAGGTTGATTCCACCAGAACGTGTGTAGTCTGGGGCCCGGTAGATGGTTCTTCTGGCAGTGCTCGGCCCTCGGCTGCCTCCATCGACCGGTTCACAAGGCACGACTGCATCCCCGGCAACAGGATCCTAGGGTCCTCAGGGTCGCGACAGGTAGTGATGCTAGGCGTAGTGGGAAGGCGAGACAAAGTGTCAGCAAGGCAGTTGTCCAGTCCCTTAATATGGTGCATTTCAATGTGGTAAGGCTGGAGCTGTAGAGACCACCGTAGCAGACGTTGGTTAGTGAAGCGGTTCCTGTTGAGAAAAGTCAAAGGGTTGTGGTCAGTGTAGATTTGGAGTGGCTGGGTGTTGGACTGAAGATAGTACTCAAATTTCTTGATGGCAGAGATAATGGCTAAAAGTTCTTTCTCGATAGTGCTGTAATTCTTCTGATGGATGTTGAACTTCTCGGAGTGGTAGGCGACTGGGTGAAAGATTCCGTCAGATTCTTGCAGGAGGGCGGCACCCGAAGCGTGATCACTGGCGTCAGTATGTATGATGAAGGGTTTACTGAAGTCGGCCGCACGCAAAACCGGTTCCCGAGCAAGCAAGTTCTTAAGTTGATTGAAGGCATGTTGGCAGGCAGGGGTCCATTCGTACGCCACATTCCCACTAGTTAGTCTAGTAAGTGGCCCAGCTGCGTCTGCGAAGTATGGACAGAAACGCCGGTAGAACCCCGCCATGCCCAGGAAGCGGCGGAGCTCGCGTCGAGTAGTGGGAGTTGGGTACTTCAGTACTGCGTCGACGTTAGCGGTCTTGGGCCGGACGGAGCCTTGTCCAATCTGATGTCCTAGGTAGGAGACGGTGGCAGCTCCGAACGTAGATTTCGCCAGCTTCACGGTGAGGTTCGCTTCCTGCAGACGGCTGAGCACATTCTGGATCTGGTACAGGTGGTCATCCCAGTCATGTGAAAAAATAAGAATATCATCTAAGTAAACCAGCACTCCTTTTAATCCCTGCATTACCTTGTTCATTGCCCTCTGGAAAGTAGCGGGGCAATTCCTCATGCCAAATGGGGCTACTACATACTGGAAAAGTCCAAAAGGGGTGATGAAGGCAGAGACTATCTGAGCTCTTTCAGTAAGGGCTATTTGATAATACCCTTTTAATAGGTCCAGCTTAGTAACAAATTTGGCTTGACCTACTTCATCTATCAGGTCGTCTACCCGAGGCAGAGGATAGGCGTCAGGAATGGTGACGGCGTTGACCCGTCGGTAATCCGTGCAGAATCGCAGTTGTCCGTCCTCCTTGGGTACTAGGAGGCAGGGTGATGCCCATGGGGAGCTGCTGGGTATAGCCAAGCCCTGCTCTAATAAGTACTGGACCTCCTTCTGCATCTGTTCTCGTTTCCGGGGGTTGACTCTGTAGGGAGACTGCTTGATAGGGAAGGTCCCTGGAAGCAGGAAGCACCTTCACATCATGGCGGAGGACATTACAGATTTTAGGATGGTCACCGAACACGTCATACTGAGAGATCAATCTTGAGATATCCAGTGCTCGAGAGGATGAAAGATGACGGAGCTGACCATCTAAGTGTTGGATAATGTAGGTGTTGTTTTGCGTGTCCTTGGGATGTATGGTGTTTGTGTCAATCTCAGTGGTAATACATTTATCATACATCAATGAACACACAGAGGCAGGTTTTAACTCTGAGTCAGCCTCCTGGGGTTCAATGATACCACAGGAAGCTACTCTAGGGGTTGGTTGGGCGCCAGTCACAGGGGTTCTACATTTATACATTTTTAGGAGATTAACGTGTATTAACTGTGTTGCCTTTCGGCGGTCTGGAGTGTTTATGATGTAGTTGTTATCTCCTACCTTTTCCACTACCTCATAGGGACCATGATACTTTACTTGTAATGGGTGTTTAGGTGTGGGTATGAATGCAAGGACTTGATCACCTCTATCAAATACTCTAACTCTGGCCTTCTGATCAAAGTGTTTCTTCATGGTGTTTTGAGATTTGTGTAAGTTGTTATCAGCAAAGGTGCGAACTTTAGTGAGTGTGGCTTTAAGGTTGTTCAAGTATTTAGTTACAGAGACAAGTTTGTGGGTAGTGGAATCTAACAATTTGTCTTTAATAATCCTTAATGGTCCCCTCACTTTCCTACCGAACAGGAGCTCGAATGGGGAAACTCCTGTACTCTCGTTAGGTGCTTCCCTGATGGCAAAAAGCATGTAGGGGAGTGCGTCATCCCATTCGCTCTCCTGCTCTTGACAGAATTTGCGTAGAAGTCCTTTCAGTGTCTGATGAAATCTTTCTAGAGCGCCCTGTGACTGCGGGTGATAGGCAGAAGACAAGGTTTGTGCGATAACAAGCTCTTTTAACACCTCTGTGAAGAGAACGCTAGTGAAATTAGTTCCTCGGTCACTCTGAATGGTTTGAGGAATCCCGAAGGTAGTAAAGAAGTGGTTTAGCTTGGACACAATAGTGTTGGTGTTGATTTTACGTATCGGAAAGGCTCCGGGATACCTAGTTGTTGGGTCAAGAATTGTTAGGATATACTCATTACCTTTCTTGGTTTTTGGAAGTGGCCCCACAATGTCAATTATTATTTTATGAAATGGTTCTGAGGGAACAGCAATAGGTTGGAGAGGATAGGGTGGGATAGTTACGTTAGGTTTACCCGCTATCTGGCAGAGATGACAAGTACTGACGTAATTCTTCACATCCTCCCTTAATCCTGGCCAGTAAAAGTCAGCGAGGATCTTCTCACATGTCTTCTTGATGCCCAAGTGACCAGCAAAACTTTCATGAGCGATCTCTAGTATGGAATGTCTGAGTATGGTAGGCACAACCACTTGGTGGGCTTCTGCCCAAGCAGCAGCATCTGGGACCTTAGAGGGCCGGAACACTCTCATGAGAACTCCATCCTGTTTGTAAAAGGCAGGGTAATGAGTAATTTGATCTGGAGGGATAACCTTGTCATGAAATTGAGTCAAAGTAGTGTCTTCCTGTTGAGCCTCAGTGAGAAGTTTTTCAGAAAATATTTGATTGAGTTCAAGTGGGGATGGGCTCCTCTTTGGAAGCGAGAAAGACTGATCAGATTTCCTTGCTTGTGCACGAGTAGTAACATAAACAGGGAATAAGCCTGGTTGTTGCTCTTCTAACTGTACAGTGGGGTTATCCATCAGCATTGTGTCACTAATTACCAAAGGGGGAGTCACCTTACTGCCAGCTAGGTCATTAGCGAGGAGTAGTTGAGCATTAGGGATGGGTAAGGCTGGTTCTTCACTAACTCCTATTATCACTTCACCTCTTACTAGTGGGCTATCAAGATGTACTTTAGCTAATGCAATGGGGAAGGGGTCATGGAAGTCTTTTAAATATACCTTTTCACCTGTGTAACACTGTTCAATACCAGGGACTGCTGACTTCAGCACTAGGGACTGAGCTGAACAGGTGTCTCTGACAATCTTAACTGGGTGATCCTTGTTATCAATGCTGATGGTGCCTACAGACCTGAAAGGCTCAAATAAGTCTTTAGGTACAGGGAAGGAGGGAAGAGCTTGTATGGAAGCAACTGGCTTGGTAGGATATGTTTGAGCTACCTTGCACTTGGGATTAGGACAGTTCTTTATGAGGTGCCCCGGCTGTTTACAAAAAGCACAAAATAGAGGTGGTCGAGTACTACTGCCGGTCATTTTACCAACCCCTGAGTTACCTGAGTTTATCTTACCACTAGGAGTCTCGGTCAGCTTGTCTGAGGTTGCCTTGCGATTCACCAGGGAGAAAAGGTCCGCTAACTGAGCGGCTTTGAGAAGATCTGTTTCTTCTTTGTTGGTGATGTGTAACATTACTGAGTAAGGGAGCTTACGCATGAACTCTTCTAAGGCTAAGAGATTTACTAATTCGTCGTACGTGGTTATCGCGGCTGACTTAAGCCAACGCTTGAGAGCCCTCAGTTTCTCTGAGGCAAACTCTAGATAGGTTTGTTGCGGAGTTTTGAACATTTTTCGAAAAGACTGACGGTATCCTTCTGTGGTAATGGAGTACGCCGCTAGGATGCCCTGTTTGACACAGTCGTAATCCGTGTTGTTTTCGAGGCCGTTCAAAATAGTTAAAGCCTTTTGGCTGAGTTTGGGTTTAAGAAGCCAAGGCCAGTCTTCTCGGGGCAGTTCAAAATGTACTGCTGTGTCCTCGAACTGTCCAAAGAAAGTTTCGGGGTCTTTGTCAGAGAACTGAGGGAGTAGTGAGAGATATTTAGTTAACTTTTGTTTGAGGTCAGCTGTGGTGGTTGATCGAGATTTTAATTGTGCGAGTTGGGTCTCGTGGATTCTTTCTTTTTCTCTCTCCTCTCTTTCTTTTTCTCTCTCCTCTCTTTCTTTTTCCTCCTTTTCTTTTACATATGCCAGATCTCTTTCCGCTTTTTCTTTTTGAAAAGCTAGTTCTTCTCGCCTTAGTTCTCTCTCTTCTCTCTCTCTTTCTCTTGCTGCCTCTCTCTCTTCTCTCTCTCTTTCTCTTGCTGCCATTAGTTTCAGCTTTTCGAGTTCGAGCATTAAACTGGCGTCGTGCTGTGAAGTAGCACTAGTGGCTTCACCTCCAAGGTGAACTAGGATTTGAGTTCGGAGTTCTTCCTTCCGAATGTCAGACGGATATGAGAGATCAAACTGTCGGGCTATGTACTTTAAATCATTCTTTGTCACTTTGGCAGTTTGTAGCTCCGCCACAGAAGGATTACTGCAAAATGCGTCCAAGTTTAACTCATGCGACATGATTAATGAGCGTGAGGTCAATTGAACCAAATCAAGTGTGTCTGAGCCCTACACTGAAACCTGATCCAAGACCTAGGTTCGCCACCACGAGTCGGAAGGACCCGCGTGAACGACAGGTTCGAAACCACGAGTCGGAGGGAAATGAGTTGACCCGCGTGCATCGACAGAGACTCGTTTTTGAGTCTAGTTGAGTCAAGGTTAGCAACGCCTTAACTGTGCTTCTGAAGAGGCAACGAATCGAAGAAGTGTAGCGATAATCACTGCCCCAAAATGACTACCATAGAACTAACACTTAAGCACTTGTAATGGCTTGCCGTATTCGCTGCTTTCAAGCAAAGAGTGGAACGCAAGTTCCCAAGTTTTAAGGAGTCTCGGAGTTCGGGGTGAAGGTCACTACTAGGGGGAATCGAACCGACACTAAAGCAACACTGAGGAAATCAATTGTTAGGTTTTTAACGCTTTTATGAATAGACGCCGGTACCTCGCGTACTTTTAAAGCGGAAAAACGCAAAAATTCACCAACAAAGAAATAAGCACAACTTCATATACACTCGAGAGCAGGAAAGGAACTAGTGTAGTTATATGTATGTGTAAACATGTGTAATATCCCGGACGGGCCCCCAATTGTTACGTGTGAGCATACGCTGAACTCTAGGGGATGGACCATGAAGGGGTGTTGCTCACACTAACAATGGAAGGGTTAAAAGAAAAGAGAAAAGGAGACATTTTAACTGTTATTTAATATCTTAAAGTTAACCCTTAAATTAAGTAACAATACAAAATTGAAGATTATTTAAGTAAGTAAAAGTAAGTAACAAGGAGTGGCAATCTGAACTGGACTGAATAACTTAAAAGACTGGTTCAGTTAATAACTTAAGCCAAGTTAGTAAATGCATATATATATATATACAAATTACAAAAATAAACACCTTTACATATACATAATAGAAAATAAATATAAATGTGTTTGTGTGTGTGTGTGTGTGTGTTTATGTGTGTGTGTGTGTGGGTGTGTAACACTGGTGTAACTCTTACCACCGCTCTCGAGTGTATATGAGGCTCCCAGCGTATGCCAAGGCGACCTCAGAGCTGTAGCGACCCTTGGAGGAGACTGAAGCTCGATGGAACTCCACCCCTTGTTATCGGCTTGGTAGCCTGCTAGAGGTCACGTATCCAGTATGCCTCAAGCTATACACGTGGCAGCGCCACGAGTTGAGAGGCAGGCACCTGGTTCCGTGGTAGAGTAGTCACGTGTGTGACATTATGTTGTTTATCTAGCTAGCTAATTTGTCTTAGTGACTTTTTGTTTATGTGAAGAGCGGATTGGGTTCATGAATGATTGTAGTTAAACTGCTTGGGTAATTTCTGTTATATCTTTGAATGTGATTTGCTTGTTGTATTAGTGCTTCGTATGTTTCATTATTGCTTAGTTTTAGTGTGGTCCATATTTTTACTGCGTGTTTGTGTAGGCGTATGTTTAGTGGTGCTGTGTCTGTGGCTTCGTGTATTTGTCTTGTAGTGAGTGTGTATGGGTATGTCTGTTTTGTGGCCCATCGGAGCGCCTTGTTCTGTGTTCTCTGTAATTTTCTTAGTTGTGTGTTACTGAGTGCATGTGTTGGAATTGGAGGGTAGTCTAGTGTGGGAATGACAATTACTTTTACAAGATGTATTTTCATAGGAATTGGGAGGTGTCTGAATCTGTACAGCTTCTTCAGTGCAGCTTCTCCTTGTTGTTTTCTTTCGTGCACATGCCTCTTGTAACCTGTGTTTATAATATGGAAGCCTAAAGATTTCCCATGGTTTTGGAATTCTGTTTCCTCCCCATTGATGGTAAGAGGAGGGTTCCGCCTGCTTCCAAGGGCAAGAGGGGTAAACTTACTTACATTTGTCTTTATGTTCCATTTTGTTTCAAAATTATTTACTATATTGATTTCTCTTTCTGTGCGGGCGTTGATCATGTGTTTAGACTTGCCAGGGTATCCTATGATTTGGGTGATGTCATCGGCGTAAGAGATGTTTAGGCCATGTCTTGGAGGTGGGATGTCTTGAGTGTATATGACAAAAAGGGTCGGGGACAGCACACTGCCCTGTGGGACCCCACAGCCCAGGGGAAAGGGGACACCTCGGAACTGATCTATTTTAATGCTTGCTTCCCTATCCTCTAGAAAATCGCATAAAAATTATTCTATGACATCCCAGGTGAAGGAGTCCCAGGTGAAGAAGCTTATATTTTAGCCCGAGATGCCACACCTTATCGAGAGCCTTTGTGATGTCCCTCAAGACAACGTGACATTGTCCTCCGTCGGCTTTGTTTTGAGCTATTTTTTCAGTGATTATCGCGAGAGCTTGGGTAGTACCTCTGTCTTGTCTGAAGCCAAATTGTGTTGGGTTATATTGGTTGGTATATTCTAGGTGAGAGCGTAATCTATAATTGATAATACGTTCCAGAATCTTGCCGGGGACCTCCAAGAGTGAGATTGGTCGGTAATTTAAGGGATGAGCGGGGGATTTACTTGGCTTGGGTATTAGTTTTATTATTGCTTTTTTCCAGATGTCTGGGAAGTAGCCTGCTGATATAGTGGCATTATAGATGTTCTTTAAGTTTTGTATGGCATTATGAGGTAGATGTTGGAGGATTGTTTTGTTGAAACCACTGCTACCCGGGCAAATCTTTTTCGTGTGTTTGATGATGTTTGTGATTTCTTCTGTTGTTACTGGAGTGGTGAGTACTGGGTCGGAATCGAGGCGTGATGGGTCTGCGTTGTTGTGTGGTGTTGTTCTGTGTATGTGTTCTCGTAGGTGTTGTGTTACCATGTGTTCTGTTTCTTCGTGCATGTCTTCATCTTCAGTGTATATTTGTCTCCAGATGTTCTGATGGAGGGCTTCTTGAGCTTCTGGGGTGTAGTGTCTCATGTTTGCGTTGTCTATGAGATAATGCGTTGGTGGTGTGGTGTTTCCTGAGAGCTGATTGAGTTTTCTCCAAAAATCGGGTGGGTGTTTGTAAAGTGTTGCCAGGGTTGCAATTGCCTGTTGCCAGTGCTGACTGGATTCTTCTATGAGTGCTTCTTGTATTAGTGTCCTAAGCTCCCTGTATCTATTGTAGTGTGCTCTCGTCCAGCCGTTGGCGAAAGAGTGTGCTCTGAGTGCATTGAATTGTTGCATAAGTGTTTGTATATATTGGGTGTGTGGAGTGTGTGGTAAAGTTCTGTGATGTGTGTTGGGTATGTGTCTACTTTTGGCGTCACTGATAGTAGCGTACCAGTTTTCTATTTCTTCATCAATTTCCTCTAAAGTCGCGTTTTCCACCTCGGTGTTGTCTACCATGTTCTGGGAGATGTAATCTTGGAACTGCTCCCAGTTTGCCCTCGCGAAGCATGGTCGTGGTGGTATCGGTGTTTGTATTGGAGAAGAGGATAATTTCATCAGGATGGGAATGTGGTCGCTGCTGGTGAGAGGACCCTGCGTGATGTGAATGTTGTGGTGTGTTCTATAGTTTGTGAGAATTATGTCTGGTGTTGTGTCTGCGTTGTGTGCGTAGTATGTAGCAAAGTGTGGGCCGATGTGGTGTAGTGTTCTATGTCTGATCAAGTGTGCTAATTGTTTTCCTTTGGTATTTCTACCCCTGTGGCCCAGTAGTGGATGACGTGCATTTAGATCTGCGATCATGTATACTGGGGTGTGTTGTCGGAACAGTTGTGTGAAATCGGGGATGGGGAGATAATCTCTTGTGGGTGGCTGGTATAGGGTGGCAAGGATTATTGGGCCAGTGGTTGTTTCTATTTCAACTGCTAGCAAGTCTGATATGTAAGTGTCGTGTATTTTATGTGGGATGGTGTTTTTGACTGCAATCCCTGTGCCGTCGTGCAGTCTGCCTGTGAGGTTTTTGGTGTGTGTATTGTAGCCCTAAAGTTTGAGTGGTTAATATTCTGTTGTTCCGTGGCTGTTGATAAGTATGACATCTGCCTGTAGGTTTCTATATATGTTTGAAAGACCAGTACTTCTGCCCCTCCAGTTTAGAACATTATGTTGCACAATGTTTAATGTCGTTTGGTCCATTTTGGTTCGGGTTGTCTAGTTTTTCTCAGCTGATTTTTTCTTTGCTTGACTGAGGGTGTTGTTTGGGCTATCTCGTTGTCGGTGTTGTTTGTGGCGTGTGGTGTCTGTGATGTTTGTTTGTGATTGTGTTGCCTTGTAACTGTATGTGTTGAAGTGCTTTCAGTAAGTTTGGGAAGTGGTGGTGGTTGTCGAAGTGTTTCTTGCTGTGTTGTCTCTTCTGGTAGCCCTGTATCTTCTTCCTCATCTGTTTCTTGTTCCTCTTCAGAGTCAGACGAGAGTTCAAGGTCTGCTTCAGCAACTGATGTTGTCGTGGCTAGGTTGGTTGTTACTGATTCCATAATTTGTGGTGTCTCTGATGGCAACATATTCTGGATTATTTGCTGGGAGGGAGGATTGTTGGGGAGGATCACCGTTGGGAGATTATTTTCTTGTAGTATATCAATGAGGGTCTTTTGGAAGGTGCCCGGGTTGACCATGTTCATTGCATGCGCGTGGAGGTAGCAGATCATCATTTTTGATGTTTGGTTGTTGTTTAGTGCCGTAGCTGATGTAGGGAACGTGTTGGCGTTGTTGTGGTGATTGGCAGCTTGAGAGTAGCTCTGTGACTTCACTCGTTTTTCTTCTTCTTGTTTTTCTGTGACTTTCTCCTTCCTTTTCTGGCATTTGTACGCCATTGTCTTGTGCGCTTGTCCACAGTTTATACATTTCACTGATTCTTTTGGACAGGTTTTCCAGATGTGGTCATGGCTTGAGCATTCTGAACACACTTGGTACCCTGCTGGTTTGGGGCATTGTTTGGTGGAGTGCTTCTCGATTGCATAACATTTCATGCAGTAGGAAATTGGTGTGTATTTCTCTTTGGTGATTTGGTATGGTGCTATGGATACGTTGAAGAGGCGTAGGCCCTGTTTCGTTGCCTTATCTGCCATGCTGATGGTCTCGAACTGGATCTTGAGTCTATTTCCGCTGGTATTGTTTCTGTTGTTTGGGAACTTGTAGGCATCTTGAATCTTTGCCCATTCCTGTTTGTTTTCAATTTCATCAGCTATGTTATTTTTGGTGTTTTCAAAGGCCGTCTGTTCCACCTTGTGACAGATGATGGTGCGTCGTGCTTTTATTTCAGGGGGAAGGATGGGGTAGAAGCCATGACTTTGCAGAGTCTGGGTTGCTGCCGACTCCAAAACTGTGTCGACTTCCTTTTCACTGGCATTGATGATGTATCCACCGTTGGCTTCGTAGAGAGCATTGGCGTACACATCAGCCGGAGCGAGGATCTCTAGAAGTTTTAGTTTGATTCGTCTGTCTTTGGGGTCTCCATCACACGTGATCTTTAGTCTTGGCATGTTTACATCCTATTAGGGGCCGTGGCCCGACTGTACGCCACAACTAGGGAGAGAGAATGGAAGGAGCCTGCCTATGCAAAACGGTTTGATGACCCCGTTTCTAAAAACAGTCGTAGCCACCCCGATCCGCGCCTACACCTATCAGAGTTTTTGCCCGACCTTAACCGGTGAGTTTAAGGCAGCATGCTAAATGCCCCCCTTGTGCAGGCCGCGGGGTTCACCTTCACTTACCGGTGGACGCTAGGGCGAAAGGAAATATAGTGGGAGATGAAAGGAGGAACTGCACAGGAGCGGGCTCTCAACCAAGCGGGAGAGCCCCGGTACACAAGTGCAGGGAGAGGCCTTGATAATGGATGTTGTGGTAGTAGTAGTAGTAGTAGTAGTTGTTGTTGTTGTTGGTGATAAATGAGGAGCGCGAGTACTCTAACCTCGTCATTAGCTCTGCGAGCAAGTGGTCTGAGGTGTGCCTGTGAGTCTTGTGAGTCTGGTGTGCTGAAGTTGTCTGCCCTCTGCTCGCCTTATATGCAGCCCGCACGGGATCAGAACGAGCTACGCACTATGGGCGGAGCCGCTGATTGGCTGCTTTGTCGCGTGGCTCGGTGAGTTGCCGCTTCGTTTTTCTTTCTTGATTTCTTCATGTTTGGTAGGGCTTGAAGATCTTCTGACTGAGTATTTAACTTCAGATTATTTTCTTTTATGTGGAGGGCTTCTAATATGCTTAAGAGTCGTACATCGTTGCATCCATCGATTACTTCTGTGAAATAATCGATGGATGCGTCTTAGCGTTTTGGTACGTAAGACGATCGAAAGTACTCATAATACCCATTTTTAGTAATATTCTTTCGTTACCCTATATAGGGTACTTTCCATGCATTTTGTCGTTTTTTATACATAACAAACTCAAAAATACTCATAATACTTGTTTTTCGTAATGTTATTCTTTCTTCATAAAAAGTGTTTCCTATGCGTTTTAGCGTTTTAGTACGTAAGAAGCTAGAAACACTCAAAATATAGGTTTTGTGTAATGTTGTTTGGTATTCCCATATAGGGTGATCTCCATGCATTTTACCGTTTTGGTGCATAACATGCTTATAAACACTCCAAAGGGATGTTTCTTGAAATATCATTTTTTTTTCCTAATATAGGGTGCTTTGCATGTATTTTGGCAGTTTAGTACCTAAAAATAAAAAAAAAACACCCAAATACATATTTTTAGTAATGTTGTCCTTTCTCCATATATAATGCTATTGAAGCGTTTTTGCGTTTTGGACTCTAAGAAGCTCAAAAACACTCATAACACACTTTTCTCTTAATGTCTTTTCGTTATTAAATATCGGATATTTTACATGAATGTACGCATTTTCGTACATAATAATATGAATATCACTCATAACACTCGCTTATGGTTGTGTTGCTCTTTTTCTATATAAAGAGAGCTATTGAGCGTTTTGTTACTTAAGAGGGTCAATAACATCCATAATACACGTTTCTGGTAATATTGTTATGTTCACCATATGGGGTACATTGCATGGATTTTGCTATTTTTGTACTTAACGAACTCAAAAACACTCAAAATGGTAATGTTATTCTGTTTCTTCTTAATGGGTGTTTTGTATGAATTTTAACGTTTAGGTACGTAAGAAGCTCAAGACACAAAAGACATCTTTTTGGTAATGTTGTTTTGTATCGAAAATATGGAACTTATGCATTTTAGCGTTTTGATGCATAAATCGCTCAAAAACACTAAAGAGACACGTTTCTGGTAATGTCGCTTCATTTCCCTATGTAGAGTGCTTCGCATGCATTTTACCGTTTTGGTACCTAACAATATAAAAACACTCAAAATGCACGTTTTCTTTTTTATAATGCTGTTCTGTTTTTCTATATAGAGTACTTTTCAACGCGTTTTCGTGTTTTGGTACCTAACAAGCTCAAAAACACTCTTAATACACGTTTCTTGTAAAGCTCTTTCATTAGGTACTATGGTAATATCATTTCGTTTCCCCTATTGGAAAATTTCCATGCATTTTGGCGTCATAGTCAAAAACACTCAAATTACACATTTTTGGTAATGTTATTATGTTTCCTTATATAGGGTATTTTTGATGCATTTTAGCGCTTTAGTACGTAATAAGCCCAAAACCACACAAATGACACGTGTTTAGTAATGTTATTCTATGTTTCATTATATGGTGTTTCCATGGCTTTTTGTATCTTTGCGCATAAAACGCTTCAAAACCCACAAAAGACACGTTTTTCTTAATGTCGTTTCGTTTCCATATATAGAAAATATTACATGTTTTTTTGGTATTTTATTACCTAACAAGTTTAAAAACAGCTATAATACATGTTTTTCATCATGCCATACTGTATCTTCATTTAAGGTGAAAATACAATAAACACATTTTTGGTAATATTATTCTGTTTCTCCACATATAGTTCTATTAAAACGTTTTAGCATTTTTAGTGATTAAGAAGCTTTAAAATACTCATAATTCATGTTTCTGGTAATTTTGTTTCTTTTTCCTTATATAGAGTACTTTACATGCATTTTCACGTTTTTGGTATTTCACTCGGTCAAAAATCCTCAAATTATAATTATGGCTTTGATGATTTTAATATTTTCTTCATATACGGTGTTTTTTTTTTAAGCATTTTAGCGTTTTGGTACATAAGAATCTGAAAAACAGTCTGGTAATGTTATTTTTTTTTTTCAATATACGGTGCTTTCTATGTTTTTTTTTAGCGTCTTTGTACATAAAAAAAATATTAAAAAAAAACACTCCAAAGACACGCTTTTGGTAATGTTTAGTTATCATGCAATTTGGTGTTTTGGTAATTAAAGATCTTAAAAAGCAGTCATAATAAACATTTCTGGTGATCTTCATATAAGGTGCTTTGTGCGCATTTTGTCGTTTTGTTATTTAACAAAATAGAAACAGTAAAAAATAATTTTATGCTGCTATTATATATTGATTGGTTTTAGCGTTTTGGTAGCAACGAAGTTCAAAAACACTTATAAGAAACGTTTCCAGTGATATCGTTTTGTTTCCTCATATAGGGGTAATTTACATGAATTCTGGCATTTTGGTTCATCATGATTTTATGAACGCTCAAATTACACATTTTTGTTATAATTATTGCTTCTTTATATACGTTGTTTTACATGCATTTTTGTGTTTTTGTACGTAAGAATCTCAAAAACAATGAAATGGCAATTGTTTGGAAATATTATTTTGTTTTCCAAAATAGGGTGCTTTCTATGCTTTTTAGCGTCTCTCTGCATAAAACGATAAAAAATACTGAAAACAAACGTTCATGGTATTATTTAGTTTCCCTATATATGGTGGTTTCCATGCATTTTGGCATGCTGGTAACTAACAATCTTTAAAAAGCCATAATACACGTTTCTGGTGATATTGTTCTTTTGTTGTCATAGGTAATGTGAAGCTTACAAAGCATATTTTGCTGTGCCAGTTGGGAACCAAGATAAGACCAGGGCACCTCATTTTACTTGTGAGGATTGTGAGAGAACATTAGAAGGCAAAATAGCTGTTAGTTTTTCAAGAGTAATATTCAATAAAAAATTAAGAAAAATTAAAACATAAGTTAAACAAACTTATACTGCTGTTCTTTTACAAGGTGGTATAGAGGGGAAAAGAGAACCATGAAATTTGCTATACCTAGAATATAGCGTGAACCTACTGATCACTCAAGTGACCGCTTTTTTCTGCATGGTGGATCCTTCCAAACGCCGATCTGGGAAAAATGCACCTGTCTGTTAATCCAGACATTCTATCCATTTCATTGCACCAGTACCACATAGTGCTGATCTGCTGATTCTCCAGAAAGAAATCAACTATCAAAAGAAAGCAGCAAGTCAGAAGATGAGCCAAACAGAGAGAAAGACTGTGAATTCACAGATACAGTTGTAGTTGGAAGGAATCCTTACTACCCAAATCAAAGAGACCTCATTGATCTCATCAGAGATCTTGGTTTGACAAAGTCAAATGGTGAGCTTTTGATTTCAAGGCTGAAGGAATGGGACTTACTTGATGAAAGTGTGCAAGTGACCAGCCAAAGAAAACGTACTTGAAGGTCCATATCCTAGATTGTCATCTCGACAGCTTCAAGAGAATAAGGGAGCATATTCAGAGGAACAAGGGGAGTCCCTCCACCAAGATATAACGAACTTTGAACAGAGATATCAGGGATCTTTCAATGAAAAACATGATGGGAGACTACATTTAGGGGCTCATACATGAAAGTTATTTGTTGTATTCAAGCAAATCAAGAAGAAAAAAAAGTTTTAAAATTAATTTTGGAGTCATTTGAATTATTTTTCTTTCCAAAAATGGTAAAAATGGTGAAATTTAGCTATTTTCAGGCAAAAATCATTCTAAAAGCCACAAAAGCTGTTTGACAGGAATAATTGACATTTTCTATTGTTTTGAAATGAAAAGAGTTAGAAAATAGACAAAAATCGTGTTAGAGACTGATAATACACATTTCTGGTAATACCTTTTCGTTTCCCCATATCGGGTACTTTGCATATATTTTGATGTTTTGGTACTTCACACGCTTAAAATCAATGAAATATTACTTTTCTAATAATGTCGTTTCATTTTAATATATAGGATGGTTTTCATGCATTTTGGCGTTTTGGTACCTAACAAGTTTAAAAAGAGTCAAATTACATTGGTCATGATGTACTGTTTCTTCATACCTTACAAGGTACCTAACAAGGTAAACAAAACAAAATGAAAATACACGTTTTTAGTAATGTTCTGTTTCTCCAGTTAGAGTGCTATTCACGCGTTTTAACGTTTTAGCTCAAAACACACACCTTTCTGGTAATATCGTTTCTTTTCCCCCAAATAACGTACTTACGTGGATTTTGGCGTTTTGCTATCTCACACGGTCAAAAACATTCAAATTACATTATTTTGGTAATGTAATTATGAATCTTTATATAGGGTGTTTTGCAAGTATTTCTGCGTGTTGGTACGTAAAAATCCAGGACATAACATGGCGAAAAAAAAAAAACATTCAAAATAAATGTTTTCGGTAAGGGTAAAAACAATGAAATTAAACATTTTGGTATGGTTATTATGTTTCTTAATATAGGTCGTTTTGTATGCATTTTATTAATTTTTGTATGTAAGAAGAACAAATGACACGTGTTTGGCACTGTTATTTTGTTTTCCAATAAATGGTGTTTTCCATGTTTTTTAGCGTCTTTGTGCATATAACACTCAAAAACACTTAAAAAACACGATTCTATTAATGTCGTTTCATTTCTTTACATTTGATAGTTTTCGTGCATTTGTTGGTTTTTGGTACCTAACAATCTTAAAAACAGACAAAATTACACGTTTCTGGTCATGCTCTTCTGTTTCTTCATAAAGGTGCTTTGCATGCTTCTTGGCGTTTTGGAATCTACCAAGGTGAAAAATACTTACCATACACATTCATCGTAATGTTCTGTTTCTCCATATAGAGTGCTATTAGAACATTTTAGCGTTTTGGTAGCTAAGAAGCTAGAAAACAATTACAAAACACGTTTCTGGTAAAAATCTTTTTGTTTCTTCATATACGGTATTTTGTATGAATTTTGGTGTTTGGTTTCCTCACACTCAAATTATATGTTTTTGGGAATATTATTAATTTCTTCATATACGGTGTTTTTCATGTATTTTTTTTTTTTTTTTTTACGTATTGGCACATAAGAGTCTGAATTCCCTCTATAGGGCGGCTTCCATGGAATTTGGCGTTTCAGCTTAAAAACAGTCATAATACAAGTTTTAGTGATGTTGAGTTATTTCATAATGTGGGATTTCATGATTTTTTTGCGTTTGGTACCTAAAAAGGTAAAAAAATCAAATTAACGTTTTCGTTATTTACACGTGCTATTTATACATTTTAGCGGTTTAGTACGTAAAATCCTGGAAAACACTCCTAACACCAGTTTATGGTAATATCGTTTTGTTTCCCCATATAGAGTGCTTTCCATGCATTTTTGCGATTTGGTTCCTTACATCATCATAAACACTCAAATTACACCTTATTGGTAATGTTATGTTTCTTTATATAGGGTGTTTTGCATACTTTTTATCGTTTTTCCAATGCTTTTCCAATGTCATTTCCATGCTTTTTAGCGTTTTGGTGCTGAAGATGCTTATAAACACTCAAAAGAACCGTTTCTTGAAATATTATTTTGGTTTTTAATATAATGTTTTCTGCATGCATGTTGGCATTATGGCACCTAACAATGTGAAATACACTCAAAATACACGTTTTAGGTAGTGTTATTCCGTTTCTCTATATAGAGTGCTCTTCATGCGTTCTAGAGTGTTGTTAACTAAGAAACTAAAAAGAAAAACACTCATAATACACGTTTCTCGTAATCTTTTCATTACCTCATATAGGGTTCTTTGCATGCACTTTGGTGTTTTTTTTTTTTTTTGCATAATCTTAGAAACACTCATAAATACTTGTTTTTGGTAATGTTCTGTTTATCTATATAAAGTGCTATTCATGCGTTCTAGTGTGTTATTACTTATAAAGCTCAAAAACTCATAATACACGTACGTTTCTTGTAATGTTTTTCGTTTCTACATATGGTAATGTTGTTCTGTTTTTCTATATAAAGTGCTATTTATGCGTTCTAGCGTGTTATTCCTTATGAAGCTCAAAACTCATAATACACGTTTCTTGTAATGTTTTTCGTTTCTACATATAGAGTAATTTGTATGCTTTTTTTTGGCATTTTTCTACGTAACAAACTCAAAAACATTTAAAGTACCTTTTTTTTATAATATAAGTTTCTACCTAAAAGGTGTTTTGCATGTGTTTTATCATTATGGTACAAAAAAAGCTGAAAAACACTCAAAAGATATATTTTTTTGTAATGTTTTTAATTCCCATACAGGGTGTTTTCCATGCTTTTCAGTGTTTTAGTTCCTTGTACATTTATAACCATTAAAAAGGCACGTTTCTGGAAATCTCGTTTTCTTTCCCCAGATAGAGTGCTTTGCATGCCTTTTGGCGTTATGATAACTTACATCAAAAACATACGTGATAATGTTGTTCTGTTTCTGCACATAGAGTGTTATTCATATATTTTAGCGTTTTGGCTCCAAAAAATATCAAAAACACTCAAAATTCACTTTTCATGTAATGTCTTTTTTTATTCTACATATAACGTACTTTGTTTGCATAAACACTCAAAAGACACCGTCTTGGAAATGTCGTTTCTTTTCCCAAAAACACACAAAATACGCGTTTTTTTTTTTTGGTAGTTATTCTTTTTCTTCATATAGAGTGTTATTAAAGTGTTTTCACGTTATTATATCTAAGACGCTCAAAAACATTTATAATGCAAGTTTTTTCGTAATGTTTTTTCCTTTCCCAAATATGGTGTCTTCCATGCATATTGGCGTTTTCTGCCTAACAAGCTCAGAACACTTGACATGCTTGTTTTTAGTAATAGTATTCTTTTCTCCAAGTTTTCCATGCGTTTCAGCGGTTTGGTGCGTAAGAACCTGAAAACACTCAGAAGACACGCTTTTTTTCACTATTACATAGGGTGCTTTCCATGCTTTTAAGTGTTTTAGTTCCTAATACGCATAAAACATTCAAAAGATATGTTCCTTATAATGTCATTTCGTTTTCTCATATAAGAGACTGCAGTCATTTTGGCGAGTCGGTATGTAACAGTGTGAAAACAATCAAAATACACGCTTTTTTTTTCGTTTTTCCATATAAAGTGTTTCTGACGCGTTTTTCTAGTTTTGGTACCTCAAACTCAAAAACACTCATAATACACGTTTTTTTTGTAATGTCTTTTCGTTTCACCATATACTGTACAATATAAAGTAAGGTTTTTCTACATATCAAGCTCAAAAACACTCAAAATACTTGTTTTTTGGTTAATTGAATATTTTCTCCATAAAGTGTTTTGCATGCGTTTTACCGTTTTGGTACGTAAGAAGTTCTAAAACACTCAAAATACACGTTTTTCGTAATGTTTTGTATTCCATTTAGGATGACTTCCATGCTTTTTAGCGATGGAAAACACCCTATATAAAGAAAGAAAATAACTTTACCAACCGTGTTGAGATACCGTGTGAGATACCAAAACTCCAAAATGCATGTAAAGTATCCTATATGGATAAACGAAATGATATTACCAGAAACGTGTCCTATAAAAGTTTTTGAGATTGTTAGGTACCAAGACACTAAAATGTGCGTGTAGCACTCTATATTAAGAAACAGAACAACTTTACCAAAAACGTGTATTTTTAGTGTTTTCACCATATATCGAAATGCCAAAATGTATGTCAAGCACCCTATACAAAGAAATAGAGCATGACCAAAAAAAGTGTAATTTTACTGTTTTTAAGTTTATTAGGTACCAACACGTCAAAATGCTTGCAAATTTGGAAACGAAGACAAAATAACATTACCAAACACATTTCTTTTGAGGGTTTTTGAGATTCGTACAAAAACGCTAAAAAGTATGCAAAACACCCTATATAAAGAAAAATAACATTACCAATAAGGTGTAATTTGAGTGTTTATGACGATATAAGGAACCAAAACGCAAAAATGCATGCAAAGTACCCTATATGGGGAAACAAAACGATATTACCATAAACTGGTGTTAGGAATGTTTTCCAGGATTTTAGGTACCGCTAAAACGTGTAAACACCACATGTAAAAAACAAAATCGTTATTTTGAGTGTTTTTTTTTTTTTTTTTTTACCTTTTTAGGTACCAAACGCAAAAATTCATAAAATTTCCCATTATGAAATAACTCAACATCACCAAAACTTGTATTATGACTGTTTTTAAGCTAAAACGCCAAATTCCATGGAAGCCACCCTATAGAGGGAATTCAAACCCTTATGTGCCAATACGGAAAAAAAAAAATACATGAAAAACACCGTATATGAAGAAATGAATAATATTCCCGAAAACATATAATTTGAGTGTGAGGAACCCAAACACCAAAATTCATACAAAATATCCTATATGAAGAAACGAAGAGATTTTTACCAGAAACGTGCTTTGTAAGTGTTTTTGAGCTTCTTAGCTACCAAAACGCTAAAACGTTTTAATAGCACTCTATATGGAGAAACAGAACATTACGATGAATGTGTATGGTAAGTATTTTTCACCTTGGTAGATTCCAAAACGCCAAAATGCATGCAAAGCATCCTTATGAAGAAACAGAAGAACATGACCAGAAACGTGTAATTTTGTCTGTTTTTAAGATTGTTAGATACCAAAAACCAACAAATGCACGCAAACTATCAAATATAAGGAAATGAAACGACATTAATAGAATCGTGTTTTTTGAGTGTTTTTGAGTGTTTTATGCACAAAGACGCTAAAAAACATGCAAAACACCATATATTGGAAAACAAAATAACAGTGCCAAACACGTGTCATTTGTTCTTACAGACGAAAACTAATAACATGCATAGAAAACGACCAATATTAAGAAACATAATAACCATACCAAAAAGTTTAATTTTTTTTTTTTTTTTCTATTACAGTGTGAGATACCAAAACGTCGAAATGCATGCAAATTACCCTATATGGAGAAACGAAACGATATAACCAGAAACGTGTATTAAAAGTTTTCTTCAGCTTCTTAGATAAAAAAAAACTAAAACGTGTGAATAGCACCTGATATGGAGAAAACCAACAACCTTACCAAAAACATTTATTTAGAATGTTTTTTTTTTTTTTCGCTATGTTATGTCCTGGATTTTTACGTACCAACACGCAGAAATACGTGCAAAACACACTATATAAAGATTCATAATAACATTACCAAAATAATGTAATTTGAATATTTTTGACTGTGTGAGGTACCAAAACACCAAAATCCACGTAAAGTACGTTATTTGCGGGAAAAGAAACGATATTACCAGAAAGGTGTGTGTTTAGAGCTAAAACGTTAAAACGCGTGCATAGCACTCTTAACTGGAGAAACAGAACATTACCAAAAACGTGTATTTTCATTTTGTTTTGTTTACCTTGTTAGGTACCTTGTAAGGTATGAAGAAACAGAACACCATGACCAATGTAATTTGACTCTTTTTAAGCTTGTTAGGTAAAAAAACGCCAAAATGCATGAAAACCATCCTATATATTAAAATGAAACGACATTGTTAGAAAAGTAATTTTTCATTCATTTTAAGCGTGTGAAGTACCAAAACATCAAAATACATGCAAAGTACCTGATATGGGGAAACGAAAAGGTATTAACAGAAATGTGTATTATCACTAACACGATTTTTGTCTTTATTTTCTAACTCTTTTCATTTCAAAACAATAGAAAATATCAATTATTCCTGTCAAACTTAGCTTTTGTGGCTTTTAGAATGATTTTCGTCCCAAAATAGCTAAATTTCACCATTTTTACCATTTTTGGAAAGAAAAAAAATTCAAATGACACCAAAATTAATTTTAAAACTTTTTTTTTCTTCTTGATTTGCTTGAATACAACAAATAACTTTCATGTATGAGCCCCTAAATGTAGTCTCCCATCATGTTTTTCATTGAAGGATCCCTGATATCTCTGTTCAAAGTTCGTTATATCTTGGTGGAGGGACTCCCCTTGTTCCTCTGAATATGCTCCCTTATTCTCTTGAAGCTGTCGAGATGACAATCTAGGATATGGACCTTCAAGTACGTTTTCTTTGGCTGGTCACTTGCACACTTTCATCAAGTAAGTCCCATTCCTTCAGCCTTGAAATCAAAAGCTCACCATTTGACTTTGTCAAACCAAGATCTCTGATGAGATCACTGAGGTCTCTTTGATTTGGGTAGTAAGGATTCCTTCCAACTACAACTGTATCTGTGAATTCACAGTCTTCCTCTCTGTTTGGCTCATCTTCTGACTTGCTGCTTTCTTTTGATAGTTGATTTCTTTCTGGAGGATCAGCATATCAGCACTATGTGGTACTGGTGCATTGGAATGGATAGAATGTCTGGATTAACAGACAGGTGCATTTTTCCCAGATCGGCGTTTGGAAGGATCCACCATGCAGAAAAAAGCGGTCACTTGAGTGATCAGTAGGTTCACGCTATATTCTAGGTATAGCAAATTTCATGGTTCTCTTTTCCCCTCTATACCACCTTGTAAAAGAACAGCAGTATAAGTTTGTTAAACTTATTTTTATTTTTTCTTAATTTTTTTATTGAATATTACTCTTGAAAAACTAACAGCTATTTTGCCTTCTAATGTTCTCTCACAATGCTCACAAGTAAAATGAGGTGCCCTGGTCTTGTCTTGGTTCCCAACTGGCACAGCAAAATATGCTTTGTAAGCTTCACATTACCTATGACAACAAAAGAACAATATCACCAGAAACGTGTATTATGGCTTTTTAAAGATTGTTAGTTACCAGCATGCCAAAATGCATGGAAACCACCATATATAGGGAAACGAAACAATACCATAAACGTTTGTTTTCAGTATTTTTGAGCGTTTTATACACAGAGACGCTAAAAAGCATAGAAAGCACCCTATTTTGGAAAACAAAATAATATTTCCAAACAATTGCCATTTCATTGTTTTTGAGATTCTTACGTACAAAAACACAAAAATGCAGGCAAAACACCCTATATAAAGAAGCAATAATTATAACAAAAAAGTGTAATTTGAGCGTTCATAAAATCATGATGAACCAAAATGCCAGAATTCATGTAAATTACCCCTATATGAGGAAACAAAACGATATCACTGGTAACGTTTCTTATAAGTGTTTTTGAACTTCGTTGCTACCAAAACGCTAAAACCAATCAATATGTAATAGCAGCATAAAATTATTTTTTACTGTTTCTATTTTGTTAAATAACAAAACGATAAAATGCAGACAAAGCACCTTATATGAAGATCACCAGAAATGTTTATTATGACTGCTTTTTAAGATTTTTAATTACCAAAACGCCAAATTGCATGATAACCAAACATTACCAAAAGCGTGTCTTTTTTTATGTACAAAGACGCTAAAAAATCATAGAAAGCACCCTATATTGAAAAATAAATAACATTACCAGACTGTTTTTCAGATTCTTATGTACTTAAACGCTAAAATGCTTAAAAAAAAACACCGTGTATGAAGAAAATATTAAAATCATAAAAGCCATATAATTTGAGGATTTTTGACCGAGTGAAATACCAAAAACGTCAAAATGCATGTAAAGTACTCTATATAAGGAAAAAGAAACAAAATTACCAGAAACGTGAATTATGAGTATTTTAAAGCTTCTTAATTACTAAAAATGCTAAAACGTTTTAATAGAACTATATGTGGAGAAACAAAATAACATTACCAAAAATGTGTTTATTGTATTTTCACCTTATATGAAGATACAGTATGGCATGATCAAAAACATGTATTATAACTGTTTTTAAACTTGTTAGGTAATAAAATACCAAAAAGCATGTAATTTTTTCTATATATGGAAACGAAACGACATTAAGAAAAACGTGTCTTTTTGTGGGTTTTGAAGCGTTTTATGCGCAAAGATACAAAAAGCCATAGAAAACACCATATAATGAAACATAGAATAACATTACTAAACACGTGTCATTTGTGTGGTTTTGGGCTTATTACGTACTAAAGCGCTAAAATGCATCGAAAATACCCTATATAAAGAAACATAATAACATTGCCAAAAATGTGTAATTTGAGTGTTTTTGACTATGACGTCAAAATGCATGGAAATTACCCAATAGGGTAAACGAAATGATATTACCATAGTACCTAATGAAAGAGCATTACGAGAAACGTGTATTAAAAGTGTTTTTGAGCTTGTTAGGTACCAAAACACGAAAACGCGTTGAATAGCTCTCTATATGGAAAAACAGAACAGCATTATAAAAAAAAAAAACGTTTATTTTGAGTGTTTTTATATTGTTAGGTACCAAAACGGTAAAATGCATGCGAAGCACTCTACATAGGGAAATGAGGCGACATTACCAAAAACGTGTCTTTTTAGTGTTTTTTGAGCGATTTATGCACCAAAACGCTAAAATGCACAAGTTCCATATTTTCGATACAAATCAACATCACCAAAAAGGTGTCTTTTGTGTTTTGAGCTTCTTACGTACCAAAACGCTAAGATTCATACAATTAAGAAGAAACATTAAGAAGAATCAGAATAACATTACCATTAAGAAGAAACAGAATAACATTACCAAAAAAATTGCATTTTGAGTGTTTTTAAGCTCGTTAGGTACAGAAACAGCAAAATCCATGCAATGTACCCTATATGGTGAACATAACAATATTTCCAGAAACGTGTATTATGGATGTTATTGACCCTCTTAAGTAACAAAACGCTCAATAGCTCTCTACTCGTATATATAGAAAAAGAGCAACACAACCATAAACGTGTGTTATGAGTGATATTCATATTATAATGTACGAAAATGCGTACATTCATGTAAAATAACCGATATTTAATAACGAAAAGACATTAAGAGAAATGTGTGTTATGAGTGTTTTTGAGCTTCTTAGTGCCCAAAACGCAAAAACGCTTCAATAGCATTATATATGGAGAAAGGACAACATTACTAAAAATGTGTATTTGGGTGTTTTTTTCATTGTTAGGTACCAAACTGCCAAAATGCATGCAAAGTACCCTATATTGGGAAAAGAAATGATATTTCAAGAAACATATCTTTGGAGTGTTTATAAGCATGTTATGCACCAAAACGGTAAAATGCATGGAAATCACCCTATATGGGAATACCAAGCAACATTACACAAAACGTATATTTTGAGTGTTTCTAGCTTCTTACGTACTAAAACGCTAAAACGCATAGGAAACACTTTTTATGAAGAAAGAATAACATTACGAAAAACAAGTATTATGAGTATTTTTGAGTTTGTTATGTATAAAAAACGATAAAAAACGACAAATTGCATGGAAAGTACCCTATATAGGGTAACGAAAGAACATTAATAAAAATGGGTATTATGAGTACTTTCGATCGTCTTACGTACCAAAACGCTAAGACGCATCCATCGATTATTTCACAGAAATAATCGATGGATGCAACGATGGACGACGCCTAAGCATATTAGAAGCCCTCCACATAAAAGAAAATAATCTGAAGTTAAATACTCAGTCAGAAGACCTTCAAGCCCTACCAAACATGAAGAAATCAAGAAAGAAAAACGAAGCGGCAACCTCACCGAGCCACGCGACAAAGCAGCCAATAAGCGGCTCCGCCCATAGTGCGTAGCTCGTTCTGATCCCGTGCGGGCAGCATATAAGGCACGCAGAGGGCAGAGAACTTCATTCTCACCACCAACACCGCAGAGAGAACAAGAACAAATGTGTATTTTGAGTGTTGTTCACACTGTTAGGTACAAAAACGCCAAAATCCATTCAAAGTACCCTGCATGGAATAACGAAAAGACATTATAAGAAACATTTATCATCAATGTTTTTGAGCTTCTTAGGTACCAAAACGCAAAAAACCTAGCACTCTGTATGGAGAGACGGAACATTACCATAAACGTGTATATTGATTTTTTTCTTTTTTATTTTATTTATTTTTTTTATTGCTAGGTACCAAAATGCCTAAATGCATTTTTTAGTATCTTTTAAAGCGTGTATTTTGAGTCTCTATGGGCGTTTTAGGAACTAAAACGTTAAAAAAAGCATGAAAAGGACACTATATGGGGAAAAATAGTTATCAAAAACGTGTCTTGAGTTTTTTTTTTTTTTTGTTATTTACGTACCAAAACTCTAAAACGCATGCAAAACATCTTTTATAGAGAAACAAGAATAAGTTTTCCTAAAACGTGTATTTTGAGAGTTTTTCAACTTGTTACGTTCATAACCACCAAAATGTATGGAAAGTATACGATATGGGGAAACAAGAATATCACGACAGGCGAATTTTCAGTGCTTTAGAGTTTCTCAGCTACAAAAACGGTAAAACGCATGAATAGCATTGTATAAGAAGAAACAGAACAACATATGTGCTTTGAATGTTTTTCACACTGTTAGTACCAATACAGCAAAATGCATGCAAAGCACCCGCTATGGTGAAACGAAACGATATTTCAATAACCATGTCCTTCGAGTGTTTGTTTATTGGCGTGTTAGCCACTAAAATTATGAAAAACATTGAATGTAACCTGTATGGGAAAACAAAACAACATTACCAAAAACGTCTCTTCCTATTATTTTTAAGCTAGTTACGTACCAAAACGCTTAAGCGCATGCAAAACACCCTTAATGGAGAAGCAGAATAACATTACAAAAAACAAGTATTTTGAGTGTTTTTGAATTTGTTACGTGCAAAAACACCAACATGCATGTAAAATATCTTATATGGAAAAACGAAAGAAAATTACGAGAAACGTGTATTAAGAGTGTTTTCAATCTTCTTAGGTACCAAATCTCGAAAAAGCTTTGCAAAACGCATAAAACGCATGCAAAACTCGCTTTAAGGAGAATCCAAATGACATTAACAAATATATGTATTTTAAGTGTTTTCTAGCTTGTAACGTAGAAAAACACTTAAATGCATGCATGCCTACATGGGGAAACGTAAAGACATTACGAGATACGTGTATTATTAATGTTTTCTAGCTTGTAACGTAGAAAAACACATAAATGCATGCATGCCTACATGGGGAAACGAAAAGACATTACGAGATACGTGTATTATTAATGTTTTCGAGCTTCTTAGGTACTAAAATGCAAAAAAAAACACGTTAATAGTATTCTATTTGGAGAAACAGATCATTTCCAAAAACGTGCATTTTGAGTGTCTTTCACATTTTTAGATATCAAAACGTCAAAATGCTTGCAAAGCCTCTTATGTGTGGAAACGAAATGACATTACAAAAAAACGCAAATACATATTTTTATTTTTATTTATTTTTTTATTATATTTCATCTTCTTTTCCTCACTGAAACTCAGGTGTCTGAGGCAACTGACAGTAGCCCCTTTTCTGTTCCTTCCTACTTTCTCTATCCTCATTTTCGATCCAAAGCTGGATGCTGCGTTTATGTGCGCAATGACTTAACCTGCTCTCGTGCCCACGCTCTTGAATATTCCGAGTTTCCCACCATCTGGCTACGACTACAGAGTCACTCTCATACTAAATTTATATGTGCTGTATAGCTCTCTCCTAACTCCTCTGACTATAAGAAATTCTTTGACTACTTAACTTCCAAAGTGTAGCACATTCTGACCCTCTTCCCTTTTGCAGAGATCTCCATTCTTGGAGACTTCAATGTTCACCACCAGCTTTGGCTTTCCTCTCCCTTCACTAACCATCCTGGTGAACTAGCCTACAACTTTGCTATCCTCCATGACCTAGAGCAATTGGTGCAACACCCTACTCGTATTCCTGACCGTCTTGGAGATATGCCCAACATTCTTGACCTTTTCCTGACCTCTAATCCTTCTGCTTATGCTGTCACCCTTTCTTCTCCATTGGGCTCCGATCACAATCTCATATCTTTATCTTGTCCTATTACTCCAATCCCTCCTCAGGATCCCCCTAAGCGAGGGTGCCTCTGGCGTTTTGCTTCTGCTAGTTGGGGGGACCTGAGGAGGTATTTTGCTGTTTTTCCTTTGGAATGACTACTGCTTCCGTGTAAAGGTAGGCGCACACTTGTTCGCATCGTACGGACGGCACGCATCGTACTCATCGGATTGTTTTTGGGGTTAGCGCACATTGGTCCGCATCGTACGGACGGCACGCATCGGACGGATCGGATTTTCTGCGCACATTGTCGGCATTGGACCATTCACCACCCGCAGTTGTGAAGCTGAGCTCTCTCTGGAAGGACATACTCCATATTTTTCTAGTGTATAAAGTTGTGAAAATGTTGAACAGTGATAGTGAAGAGGAAGAAATTGTAGTGGTTAGCTGTATGCTGGCAGAAGAAGAAGAACAGAAAGTTAAAAAAAGGAAAACATGGATTCACAACATAAACAGGAAAAGGCTGGAATTTGGAGAAAAATCTAAAAACAGTCAGTGAGTTAATATAACATTATATATTATGTATAAGCAAAGCATAGCTATGCAAACAGAAAAAATAAAATAAATACCGAAGAAGGTTTGCATCCGACCGCGACAGTGCTCTGGCTGCAACTGACGATGGGGTCGCACATTTGCCGGCAAATGCCGTAGAGGCCATCCGCATCGTTCGTACGCATCGGATTGAATGCTCTTTCGGGGATCCTCGTCGGCATTGCCGATGTCTGATGCGTACGACGCGGTCAAATGTGCGCAGACCCATTTGAAATATGTAAAGAATACTAAAATCCGATGCGTACGATGCGTGCCGTCCGTACGATGCGAACAAGTGTGCGCCTACCTTAAGAGACCCGTCTTTGTGTGCTGAGCGCATAACAGAGGTGATAGTGTCTGGCATGGAGGCGTACATTCCTTACTCTTTTTCTCGTGCTAAACCTTCTAAACCTTGGTTTAACACAGCTTGTTCTCGTGCTATACATGATAGAGAGGTGGCCCACAAAATGTACTTAAGCCTTCCATCACCAGAATCTCATACACTTTATATTTTTGCCCGGAACCATGCCAAGTCTGTTCTCCAACTAGCCAAAAACTCCTTCATTAACAGAAAATGTCAAAACCTTTCAAGATCTAACTCCCCTCGTGATTTCTGGCATCTAGCCAAAAATATCTCCAATAACTTTGCTTCTTCTTCTTTCCCTCCTCTACTTCAACCAGATGGCACCACTGCTATCACATTTATTTTTAAAGCTGAACTCTTTGCTCAAACCTTTGCTAAAAACTCTACCTTGGACGATTCTGGACTTGTTCCTCCCTTTCCTCCACCCTCTGACTACTTCATGCCACGTATTAAAATTCTTCGCAATGATGTTTTCCATGCCTTCGCTGGCCTAAACCCTCGGAAGGCTTATGGACCTGATGCAGTCCCTCCTATTGTTCTCCGAAACTGTGCGTCCGTGCTTGCACCTTGCCTAGTCAAACTCTTTCAGCTCTGTCTGTCAACATCTACCTTTCCTTCTTGCTGGAAGTTTCCCTACATTCAACCTGTTCCTAAAAAGGGTGACCGCTCTAATCCCTCAAACTACCGTCCTATTGCTTTAATTTCCTGCTTATCTAAAGTTTTTGAATCTATCCTCAACAGGAAGATTCTTAAACATCTATCACTTCACAACCTTCTATCTGATCGCCATTATGTCTTCCGTCAAGGCCGCTCTACTGGTGATCTGGCTTTCCTTACTGAGTCTTGGTCATCCTCTTTTAGAGATTTTGGTGAAACTTTTGCTGTTGCCTTAGACATATCAAAAGCCTTTGATAGAGTCTGGCACAAAGCTTTGATTTCCAAACTACCCTCCTACGGTTTCTATCCTTCTCTCTGTAACTTCATCTCAAGTTTCCTTTCTGACCGTTCTATTGCTGCTGTGGTAGACGGTCACTGTTCTTCTCCTAAATCTATTAACAGTGGTGTTCCTCAGGGTTCTGTCCTGTCACCCACTCTCTTCTTATTATTCATTAATGATCTTCTAAACCAAACTTCTTGTCCTATCCACTCCTACGCTGATGATACCACCCTGCACTTTTCCACGTCTTTTCATAGACCTCCAACCATTCAGGAGGTAAACATATCAGGCAGGGAAGCCACAGAACGCCTGACTTCTGATCTTTCTAAAATTACTGATTGGGGCAGAGCAAACTTGGTATTGTTCAATGCCTCAAAAACTCAATTCCTCCATCTATCAACTCGACACAACCTTCCAGACAACTATCCCCTCTTCTTAAATGACACTCAACTGTCCCCCTCTTCTACACTGAACATCCTCGGTCTGTCCTTTACTTATAATCTGAACTGGAAACTTCACATCTCATCTCTAGCTAAAACAGCTTCTATGAAGTTCTGAGACGCCTCCGCCAGTTTTTCTCACCCCCCCAGCTGCTAACTCTGTACAAGGGCCTTATCCGTCCATGTATGGAGTATGCTTCACATGTCTGGGGGGGTTCCACTCATACTGCTCTTCTAGACAGGGTGGAATCAAAAGCTTTTCGTCTCATCAACTCCTCTCCTCCAACTGACTGTCTTCAGCCTCTCTCTCACTGCCGCAATGTTTCATATCTAGCTGTCTTCTACCGCTATTTTCATGCTAACTGCTCTTCTGATATTGCTAATTGCATGCCTCCCCTCCTTCCGCGGCCTCGCTGCACAAGACTTTCTTGTTTTTCTCACCCCTATTCTGTCCACCTCTCTAACGCAAGAGTTAACCAGTATTCTCAATCATTCATCCCTTTCTCTGGTAAACTCTGGAACTCCTTGCCTGCTTCTGTATTTCCACCTTCCTACGACTTGAATTCCTTCAGGAGGGAGGTTTCAATACACTTATCTACCAATTTTTGACCACTGCTTTGACCCTTTTATGGGACTGGCATTTCAGTGGGCATTTTTCTTTATTAGATTTTGGTTACCCTTGGCCAGTATCCTTCCTACATAAAAAAAAAAAAAAAAAAATTATTATTTATTTATTTAACGCTGAAAGACATAGAAAGCATTCTATATGGGAATACAAACCATCACCAAAAACTTGTGTTTTGAGTGTTTTTCAGCTTACATACCAAAACCCTAAAACACATGCAAGAAACAGTATAACATTACCAAGAAAAAAAAAGAATTATAAACAATTTATATATATAAAAAAAAAAAAGATTAACTACAAAAAAAAAAGTATTTTGAGTTTTTGAGTTTGTTACATAGAAAAACGCCAAAATCCACGCAGAGTTCTTTATATGGAAAAGAAAAAGATATTACGAGAAACGTGTATTATGAGTTTTTCACCTTCTTACAAAGCAAAATCATAAAACGTTGCAGTAGCACTCTATATCGAGAAACAGATCAATAATACCCAAAACGTGTATTTTGAGAGTTTTTAACAATAATAGGTATGAAAAAGCTGAAATACTTAGAAATCCCCATATATGGGGTAACAAAATGAAATTACGATAGATATCTTTTGAATGTTTTTGAGCGTAATAGGCACCAAAACACACACACAGAAAAAATAAATGGAAATCAACCTATATGGGAATACAAAACAACATTACAAAAAACATAACTTTTGAGTATTTTGAACTTATTACGTACAAAAAAGCTAAAACACCTGTAAAACACTTTTTATGGAGAAACAAAATGACATTACAAAAAAAAAAAAAAAACATGTTTTTAAGAGTTTTTGAGCTTGTTATGTAGAAAAACGCAAAGATGCAGGCAAAGTGCTTTATATGTGGAATCGAAAAGAGTTTACTAAAAACGTGTATTATTAGTGTTTTGATCTTCGGTACCAAAACGCTTAAATGCATGAATAGCACTCTATATGGAGAAATCGAACAACGTTACCAAAAAAAAAAAAAAAACACTAGAAGTTCTAGATTCTACATAAGTTTCAAAGTTTATTTGTCTAATCTTTTAATTTGTCTATTTTTTTTTATTTTTATTTATCTAATCTTTGTAGCTGCACCGGCAGGTCTTCATTAGCACTCAGATGATCTGTTTTACTGATCACACCCATCATCTCTTCTCCCTCTCTCTCTCTCTCTCTCTCTCTCTCTCTCTCTCTCTCTCTCTCTCTCTCTCTCTCTCTCTCTCTCTCTCTCTCTCTCTCTCTCTCTCTCTCTCTCTCTCTCTCTCTCTCTCTCTCTCTCTCTCTCTCTCTTTCTCTCTCTCTCTCTCTCTCTCTCTCTCTCTCTCTCTCTCTCTCTCTCTCTCTCTCTCTCTCTCCCCCTCTCCCTCTCTCTCTCTCTCTCTCTCTCTCTCTCTCTCTCTCTCTCTCTCTCTCTCTCTCTCTCTCTCTGACATTTATTCATAAGGTAGGCATGACCGTAAGAATTGCGAACAAGTTCTCGGTCTCAATTTCTTATACAATAACATTATATACTGATATCAAACACTTTCAACATATTACAGTATTCATTAACAGCACATGCAATCAACTTCACACTTTTACAATCAGTTCTTACTACAAAATTAAAGTATTTACCTCGGTCGCCTTCCTGCCCATCTTTGTATGAGCGCAACTTGGGTGTGAGTGACCAGCGTTCCCAGATTTCTGTGCCGAAATTATCGTACACATCCGTCAAAAATTATCGTATTTTGAACTAGATTATCGTACACCAACATTCACCTGTCTACTTTTTGTCAGTTCTGCAGAATATCACAAAATATACCACTGGAACACTAGACACCAATAAGTTTTTGTTAGGCATTTGATATAGGTTCTGAAAAGCACTGCCTGTTACGAGAGGCTATCGTATACTCACCATTTTATAGGTCGATGGCTGAATCACCGTGGATTTCTGGATAGTTTGGGTCACTTTCTACACCAGTTGAATATAGTGCTTGGGAAGTGATGCTTCTTATCATGCTCCTGGATGGCTGGGATGAGGTGCAGTTACGGTTTCATTTGCTTGTTACAGATTGTTTTGCTAAAAGAATGTCTCTTACTGATTCTGTTTTCAGTTTTTCTGTCTTTAGTTTTCATTCTATTTATGTCTGAGAAACATCTTTCGCAATCCGCATTTGCATGGGGCAATGAAAGGCATGCTAGTGCAAAGTCAGACACGCGCTTGTATTTTGAACATCCCTCGCTATCCAGAATCAGCCTTATCTCACCCCAAAACAAATCAGGAGCTTTATCTTTTAATTTTCCATTTCCTTGCCCCCACTCATGATGTTTTCTGGGAGATCTTCGAACTCAAGCTTCCTCCATTCTTCATCCAGTTGCTGCAATGTGGCATCATCTCCACCAATTATGTGTGGAAGATGAACTACCAGAGGAACAAGACTAGGTTTGCTTACTTCTTTCTTACCCAGAACGTAGGCTGGCTCCAAGATAGACAGTATTGAGAGAACTGGGTCCTCAAAATCAAGTCTCTTCTTGATCTGTTCTGCAGCTGTGACAAGGAAAGATCTGTATCTCTTCTGGAATTCAGTCATTTCGTCTCTATCCTTATACAGATCAGGAATACTCGTTACTCTTTCAGGCACAGAAGCTCCTAAGTACACCTGTTTCAGCATATTCCATTCACGCTCATTTCTTGGTTCATTATTACCGAGCGGTTGCTTCATCACACTGTCTCTCTTCATGAACGTCAACAGTATATCCTTGTACAGACTACAAACTTGACTATGACGTGCATTTATCACAACTCTTTCACTTTGAAAATGAAGGTTAAAGTGGGTGAATCTGGGCAACACTGATTCAAGGAAGCAATAATATAGTCTAACGAAAGGACTATGCAATAGTTCATAAGCATTCTTTAGTGCATGTGAATAGCTCTTACTCTGCTTGTGTAAGTCTGTGAAAAAGAGCTGCAGAGCACCCCATTGTTCCAGCATCCTCTTGATGACAGCACTGTAGGAGAGCCATCTTGTACGTGATGGTGATAAAATTCTGCCTTTCTACTCCAGTGAACTCTTGAAATTCGCATAACTGTGCCATTCGTTTGGAAGAATGTTTCAGTGTATTGTGCACGTCATATGCTAACTGCTCAACGCACTGTGGCAACTGTTTACACGCCTCAGAGGCACACGTGTGTGCTGAGTGACATATATTTCATCATGTATATACCTGGACAAGCAGCCTTAAGTCTGCTATTATTACAATTTTTTTGCGCCCATCATGGTGCTACAGCCATCTGAACCAAATCGAATCATATTATCAACTGGCACTGTAAAATCACTGAATAATTTTATTATGGCTGAAAAAAAATTCTATTGCTAGTAGCACCTTCACTTGCAGTCTCTGTGTTATCACTGCTGAAGACTGGCACCAGGTCCCAAAACTTACTAGCAACACCATTTTCTTTTGCATATCGCACCATTATTCACAAGTTCTGAGATACTGAAATGTCCGTAGATTCATCCATTTTCTTCAGTTTATCTGCCAGGTCCTGCTTATGACACTTAGCCATAACATTACCACGTATGTTTTGACACTTTGTTCTTTTCATTTTTACCTCTTTAGGAATGGCTGAGTCAGGAAAAACATTCTTTGATAACATCACATGAATGATCAGCCATTCTAAAACTTGTGTTATGTTCAACCATCATCCCTGTTAGCTTGATTTCAGCAGCTTTAAGTGAATCTCCCTTGCTAGAGTGCCCTTGTGCACTGACAAACGCCTCTGCTATAGTTTTTGTTGAATTAGATGTTGCACACATATTGTGATGCTTCCCACTTTTCTCATGAAGCTTTATTGATGTTCATTGTGCAGTAATTTCAACACCAGATTCTTTTATACACTGCTTTACACGAGTCCTTCCTGGATGGTCTTAACAACGGAAATTCTTTTTCCCAGACTTCTCTGTACTTTTGTTCACGCCTTGCTTTTTTCTTGTTTTTTATTGTGTTTTCACTATTCACGGCACTGCGTTTATCTGCCATTCTCTTTGCTGTGAAATGTGCCAGGTTATAAGAATTTAGCCAGGTAGAACAACACCCGCAACTGAGCTGCCTCCTGTCTCAGACTCCTGATGAAGGTTAATCAAGCATCCCCCCAGTCACCTGGCGCCCGCCTCCCCCCTCATACATTAAATACAGGAACAGATCGTGTAGTGTTCCTCCCCTCCCCCTCACTCCATCTCCAACCACTCCCACTCAATACATGAACTGTGTAGTGTCCCTCCCCTCACTCCCTCCCTCCTCCAGCCAAACACCCACCTCCCCCCCCCCCCTCTCTCTCTCTCTCTCTCTCTCTCTCTCTCTCTCTCTCTCTCTCTCTCTCTCTCTCTCTCTCTCTCTCTCTCTCTCTCTCTCTCTCTCTTCAGGGGTAGAATATACTCTGCAGTATCACTTCCAAAATTAATTATTTCAAGAAAGTATAAATTATTGCACATAACTGGACATTATCGTATAATCACACGCACTATATTTTTTTTATGTTACAGTATGCTAAATTATCGTACTTGTATGATAATTATCGTACGTCTGAGAACCCTTTGAGTGACGCCTACAAACGACCATCAGCTTGGGGCTTCATGTAGCACTGAGTACTGATATGCATATTACATGTGTCTTCATGCAATTAGGAAACTATTGAACATTTCACTTATGATTATCGAGGAATACTGAAGAGGCACTTACCCTTTACGTACAGTAACATTCTTTTATCTAATTTCTTTTAATTTGTCTGATCTTTTAATTATCTATTTTTTCTTTTGTCTATTTTTTTTTTAACTGTCGTATCTTTTTATTTCTCTAATCTTTTAATTTCTCTAACTTCTTTTATTTTGTCTAACTATTTATTTGTCTAATCTTTTTATTTGCCTAATCTTTTAATGTCTAATCTTCTTTTATTTGTCTAATCTTTTAATTAATTTAATTTAATTAATCTTTTATTATGTGTTTTCCTTTCTGTGGGGGTCTACTAGACTGAAACTGTAAACGGTGGTGTGTGTGTGTGTGTGTGTGTGTGTGTGTGTGTGTGTGTGTGTGTGTGAGATTCACCTACGGTCGTCTGCTGGTCACCCAGCCAGCCGTTCCGCAATAGAAAGAGCTCAGAGCTCATAGTGACCGATCATTGGGTAGGACTGAGACCACTGACACACCACACACAGGGACAGCGAGGTCACAACCCCTCAGGTTCTCTCCCGTAACTACTTCCTTGATAGGTGAACTGGGGCTACACATTGAGAGGCTCGCCCATTTGCCTCGCCGAGCCCGGGATTCGCGTTCTTGATTGTGCCGACGCTCGGCTCACTACACTATGCGGTGTGTGTGTGTGTGTGTGTGTGTGTGTGTGTGTGTGTGTGGTGCCTTGCCTGTGTCGCACTGTGTGGGATTGCTGGCCTGGTGTGTAGACAGATAGAGAGACCATGCGCTTTATTTCTCTATTTTCATGTGTTATGTATGTGAAGTGTGTCTAATGTATCATATTTGCACTGCTATGCTGTCCAGTTAATTATACCTAGTACATTTTGTGGCCTTTAAAATTTCTCTCTCTCTCTCTCTCTCTCTCTCTCTCTCTCTCTCTCTCTCTCTCTCTCTCTCTCTCTCTCTCTCTCTCTCTCTCTCTCTCTCTCTCTCTCTCTCTCTCTCTCTCTCTCTCTCTCTCTCTCTCTCTCTCCCCTGCAAGCAACTCTCCAATCTTCTCCCATTCAATCTTGCCATCTGGGGTAACCCAAGAGGGAGGAGGAGGGATACAAAGGAATACAAAGGAAAGCCAAACAGCAAAAGACCTTTTGGTCCTTGCAAGGCTGTTTGGTAAATACTTCTAATTAGCTACAGGGAAGAGAGACAGGACGGCATAGCAGAAGACTCCTACCCACCCACCACTCCCTCCAGCTTGCGCTGGCATGGAAATAGTTGGGAAAAGTACCATGCAGTATGGAAAAACCGACATGGAATTTTCATAGGAAAGGATGAAAGGAAGTTCTACAATTCACCCTACGGCGAACTCTATACGCCTATCTGAAAGTTAATACAATTTATATTAAAACTGGTGTCTGTAAAATAAGAGTTTATTAGTGAATTTAGTAATTATTCGGACAAGAAGAGAGCTTGTTGGAGATTTGCTTTTAAATATTTGTCTATTTTATTTTTGAATGATTTAATAGTATTGCTGTTCACAATTTCGGCAGGAAGTTTATTCCATATATTTACTATACGATTAAAGAAAAAATGTTTGGACTCGTGGGATTTAAAACGTTTGGGTATAATCTTGAATCCATTATTTCTTGTTAGGTTAGAATGATCAATGGTAAAATATTTATGTGCATCAATGTTACTATATCCTTTGAAAATTCTGAACACTTCAATTAGGTCTCCTCTTATCCTGCGCTTTCTTAAACTAAATAGGTTTAGTTCTTCCAGTCGTTCCTCATACGACTTATTGCGCAATCTTGGAATCATCTTTCTGACTCTGCGCTGTATCTTTTCTAGTTTTTCAATGTCTTTTTTGTAGTATGGTGACCAGAACTGTACACAGTATTCTAGATGAGGGCGCACCAGCGAGTTATATAAGGCAAGTATAACCTTTTCTGATTTAAATTCAAAGGTTCTTCCAATGAACCCTACAAATCTATTTGCCGTCTTTACGGTTTCTGTGCAGTGTTGACTCAGCTTTAGGTCGTTTGACACAACGACACAAAGATCTTTTTCTTTATCAGCACTTGACAGTGGCATGTTATTCATTACATATCTCGCCTGAACATTGTTGCTTCCGATATGTAGAATTTTACACTTTTCTATATTGAATCTCATCTGCCATTTTTCTGCCCAGCTTGTTAGTTTATTGAGGTCACACTGCAGTTCCTGCCATTGTGACACAGACGTTACTCTACTTGTTATTTTGCTGTCGTCTGCAAATTTATTTATTTTGCAGTACTAGTCCTAATACATAGCCTTGAGGAACACCGCTATTTACCTTATGCCACTCTGACTCTTTTCCATGTATCACAACACGCTGTTTTCTGTCAGAGAACCAGTCTCTCAGGCATTTCAGGGTGTTTCCGGCAATGCCGTGAGCTTTACTTTACTGATGAGTCTCTTATGGGGAACAGTGTCGAAAGCTTTTTGGAAATCAAGGTAGATAATATCAACAGCTTTTGTCTCGTCATACGAGTTAAATACTTCATAAAAGAAGTCTAATAAGTATGTTAAGCAGGAGCGCTTGGTTCTGAAACCGTGTTGCTTATTCTTTATGATTTTATTTTCTTCTAAATATTTAACAGTTTTATCTCAGATTTTTGTTTTCATCAGCTTGCACACTACTGAGGTGAGACTGATCGGCCTGTAATTGGCTGGGAGAGATTTATTTCCTTTTTTAAAGATTGGCGTGACATTTGCTACTTCCCATTTGTGGGGAACTTTACCCGCTAGTAAAGTTTTATTGAATAAAATTGTAAGCGGTTTCACGAATTCATTTCTTGCTTCTTTAAGAAGCCTGGGTGATATCTTGTCTGGCCCCGGTGTTTTGTTTACGTTCTCTCGCAGCTAAAAATGGTGTAGCCAGGGAGCGAGTACTCAGCTAAGTAATCCCTACTTGATGAATTTATCCACGTTTCCGTGACGCCTATGATGTCGTAGTTTTCAAGATAAATAAGAGCTTGCAGCTCATTTAATTTATTTTGTAAACTACAGGCATTGAAGTAACAAGCTCTGATCTTGTCTGAACCTGTGGATGAAATAATTACGTTAGTGTTTACGACGCTGGTCCTGTTGTTGGCGCCCGCGCGTTTTTTGATCTGTATAGACAATCTTTTTAATGGATTAATCTGCCCATCCTGGCTGCTCCCACACCGATCAGATGAAGGAGGAGGCGGAGGAGGAGAAGGAGGAGGAGAGGGAGGAGTGACTTTCAGGAGAATTTCCCTCACTGGTGGAGATAAAAAAATTTTCCGTGTTGTAATTTCCTCCAAACCTCTCCCTTTCCTTCCTCCACACTCTCCTGCCATCACCTGTTACAATATTATTACCATTATTATTGTTATTATTATATTATTATTATTATTATTATTATTATTATTATTATTATTTTGAAAATAAGTATTATCATTATTACAAGTACTTACCTATTTATTCTTATTTCTCTTTGTGTGTTTGATTTTTCCTGCATAGTTCCCTCTCTCTCTCTCTCTCTCTCTCTCTCTCTCTCTCTCTCTCTCTCTCTCTCTCTCTCTCTCTCTCTCTCTCTCTCTCTCTCTCTCTCTCTCAAGGTAACACAGCCACCTGAGTCTATTTCATTATTACTATTATTTTGTTTATTTATTTATTGTAATATTTTGTATTATTTTATTATTATTTATTGTATTATTTTGTTTATTTATTCATTGTAATCTTAGGGACAATAATCCTTTCTTTCAGCTGATGCACACTCCTTGTCTCTGTCACCTTTTCTGTGATGTGAGTCTGTGTGTCCGTGTGCCTCACTGCCTCACTCTTAGTGCAACACAGTGAGTGTCCATATCATTTGTGTGCTCATTGTTTATCACAGTTTTTCACTGATTAGTTCCTTCACTGCTCAACAACAACAACAACAACAACAACAACAACAACAACAACAACAACAACAACAACAACAACAACAACAACAACAACAACAACAACAACAACAACAACAACAACAACAACAACAACAACAACAACAACAACAACAACAACAACAACAACAACAACAACAACAACAACAACAACAACAACAACAACAACAACAACAACAACAACAACAACAACAACAACAACAACAACAACAACAACTACTACTACTACTACTACTACTACTACTACTACTACTACTACTACTACTCAACTACTACTACTACTACTACTACTACTACTGCTGCTGCTGCTGCTGCTGCTGCTACTACTGCTACTACTACTACTATTACTACTTCTACTGCTACTACTACTACTATTACTACTTCTACTGCTACTACTATTACTACTTCTACTACTACTACTACTACTGCTATTACTACTTCTACTACTACTACTACTACTACTATTACTACTTCTACTGCTAATACTACTACTATTACTACTTCTACTACTACTACTACTACTATTACTACTTCTACTACTACTACTACTACTACTATTACTACTTCTACTACTACTACTACTACTATTACTACTTCTACTACTACTACTACTACTATTACTACTTCTACTACTACTACTACTACTATTACTATTACTACTTCTACTACTACTACTATTACTACTTCTACTACTACTACTACTACTACTATTACTACTTCTACTACTACCTCCACCCCATGTTTATTGATGTGTCAATTAGGGGCTCCATTACTTGGAGGTCATTAGCCCCAGCTCTCGCTAATGACTGTGGCATCCAACCATATCTAATACTCTATAATATAGACATTAGTTGTTAACTATAAATTCACTCTACCTCTACTCTATCTACTTTTATGCCACTCTCCACCACTGTAGCCTCGCAGTCGAGGCCTCCTAAGTCTGCAGGTATGGGAGTGGAATGCCTTGTCCCCCTGAGACACAGGAGGGCAGATCTGAGGAGGGAGAATGAGAGACGGCACCTCATCCATGCGACGACATGGCTCCTTGGCTGGTGCTTCTTTTCTGCCATTAGGTCGGCTAGTCTTGAGTAGAAGCACTGAGCCTTGGAGCCCATCCCGCCAGATGTGGTGAAGACCAGAGGTGTGAAGCTGCCCTGGTCAACGTGTTGGATTCTCTCCCCATACGCTCGGATCTTCTCCTGCTCATTCTTGCGGTGGGCGGCCTCCAGGGAGAGTTCGTGGTGACAGGCGGCCATCGGGTCAAAGATCCGTATGTCCATGAATGCTTTCTGTCCCCTTGTCCAGAACCCTCGTGCACTGACGTCGACTCGAGCCTCGTTGGTGGTGTTGGCTGTTCTGTAGCGCAGGTGCTCGCCGTCTAGCGGCAGGAGGGTCGGTTCAGAGGAGACATCGTGGCACACCTCCCTGACCATGCTGGCGGTCAGATCTCTCACCTCATCGTGCCTGATACATACGAATCCCCCCTTTTTGCACGTCATGGTGTGGTTGACGTCATTGGGGGAGCCACACACACAAGTACTGGGGAGTCCTTCCATCGGCCAGCCGTACCTCAGAGCAATGGCGTCGGCAAATTCTTGTTTGTTGAGGCTGAAGCCCTTCGCTCTGATGGGCAGTGACGTTAGCCAGTTAGAGGCTCCCGTTTCCTGTGCAGTGAGGATTTTTCTCACTGTGGTTGCAGGCAGGATGTTTATCAGGTCTTCGAGGCAGTTTCGTTGATGTTGTTGCCTATCTCTAGATATAATTCGTCCTTGCTCAGTGACTGCACTTTGGGCTATTTCACCATGTGCGTCCTGAGCAATGATCTTCTCTGTGAGGGACCTGGTGAGCTTGAGGGAGTTGAGGTTCTCCACAGTCGCCAACTTCTCAGGGGAGGTGATTCCCATCCCGCCCAGTCTTGGTGGAAGTTCGAGCAGCGCCCTTTCCCCATCTCCGATGGTGTGGTATCTCAGTAACGCTGGGAGGAAGGTGTTCCTTATCGAGACCTCCAG